>NC_063194.1:35279163-35296663 GCF_017589495.1 Alosa alosa | reverse complement strand
CTGAGCAAGCACAATGAGACTCCATACTGCCTTTGTTCCCCAATCCCCTTCCCAGGGGTTAGGGTTAGGTTGATGAGGAAAGCACAACAGAGACTCATACTGCCTTTGCTCCCAATCCCCTTTCCTAGGGTTAGGGTTAGCGGCAGCGTAAGCACAACAGAGACTCCATACTGCCTTTGTTCCCAATCCCCTTTCCTAGGTTAGGTTAGGGTTAAAGAAAGCACAACAGAGACCCATACTGCCTTTTGCCCCAATCCCCCTTCCTAGGGTTAGGTTAGCGCCAGTTAACAACAGAGACTCATACTGCCTTTGCTCCCAATCCCCTTCCTAGGGTTAGGGGTTAAGAAAGCGAAAGCACAACAGAGACTCCATACTGCCCTTTGTCCCCAATCCCTTTCCCCGCCCAATTTAGAATTGGAAAATAATAGGTGATAAAATTGCTATCATGCAATAAGAAACTTATCTCCATGAAATCTTGCCCTGCACTTCACACACACACTCTCTCTCTCTCTCTCTCTCTCTCACACACACACACACAGACAAAGACACACATCAAACACTTGTGTGTGTGTGTGTGTTTGTGTGTGTGTGTGTGTGTATAAGTATGTAAATTAACATCACTCTGTACTTGCATGTGAAGGCAAGTGCATGGATATGTTGATGTGTGTGTGTGTTTGTGCATCGGGGTGTGTATGTGTGTGTGTGTGTGTGTGTGTGTGTGTGTGTGTGTCTGTGTCTATGTGTGTCTGTGTATGTGTGTCTGTGTGTTTGTGTCTGTGTGTGTGTGTGTGTTTACAGTTTTGCTAAATTAATAAATGTAGGCCCTATAGCTATTGAAATCACTTCACTATCATAGTCGCTAAGATAGAAATTAGTAGGACACATACTTGCTGTGGAGACTGACACATTTTTAGGCTATTTAGAAATTATTTAAGTAGATCATTGCAGCCTGATTATTAGCCTATATTTAAAGCCTAACATCTCTGGTGTGGTTTTGACGATCAGAAAAGTAATTTTCCTTAGCTATACTAAATGATGTCAAGTGCGCTTCTGTGGGGTTAGGGTGGGCGCAGTGGACTCGGAGTGTTGTCGCGGAATATTGGAATGTGTGGCTGCCCAGGACTTTTCTAAAACTTCTCGCTATCACCCGCACTAAAATGACGTATTTAGCAGTCAAAATCCAAAACATGTCCAGGGGAGGAGGGGAGGGAGAGAGAAATCGTCGGACATCCATTATTTTTGTTATTCAGCACCCCTGGTCAAAAATAGGTTCCCGCGCCTGCACACACACACACACACACACACACACACACACACACAGTGAGGCCCATACAATACGTATTCACACACACACACACACACACTGAGGCCCATACGTATTCACACACAAGTAACATTTTGATTAAATTCAATGTCCAGACAGAAGAACCATAAATAAAAATGCAGAATTTGGAGCATAAATCATTTTGGGCTTCACTTTTATATCATACTTATACCATATTTATATCACATTTTTATTTGGCCTTTTTATGCCTTTAATGCGACAGGATAGTGGAGAACGACAGTAAGTGAGTGGGAGAGAGAGTCGGGGTGGGATCCAGAACCCGGGTCGCCAGCGTACGGTGCAGGTGCCCCAGCCAGTCGCGCCACAGCCGGGGTCATTCATATCACTTTTATATCGTATTTACAAATGCAAATACTCAGCATTACACATTACACACGACTCACACATATGATACACATATTACACACACAATACACTTATGACACACAATACACACACACACATTACACACACAATACACAGTACACACACAAATTACACACGCAATACACAGTACACACACATATTACACACACAATACACATATACACATTACACACATATTACACACACAATACACATATGACACACAATACACATTACACACATATTACACACACAATATACAGTACACACATATTACACACATATTTAACACACAATACACACACATTACACAGTACACACACATATTACACACACAATACACACACATTACACAGTACACACACATATTACACCCACGTATTACACACACAATACACAGTACATACACATGATAACAGAATGCAAAACACACACTCACCTCTATCTCACTCACATACACACATGTGCAAACATACACATCTCGCTCTGTCTCTCTCTCTCTCTCTTACCACACTCACACACACACTCACACACACACACACACACATACTCACACACACACACACACACACACACACACTCACACACACTCACACACACACACTCACAGGTTTGGTTTGGCAGTGGTCCAGATGCTGCTGTCAGCACTGGACATGATGTTTGTTTACCATGTGCCAACTTGTCCATCAGTGGCGTGTATGTGTGTGTGTGTTTGTGTGTGTGTATGTGCGTGCGTGCGTGTGTGTGTGTGTGTGTGTGGGAGACTCAGTACAGCCAGTGCTTGTAAAGCTATCTAAAGACACAAGACAGGAACACACACTGCATACTTCAGCCTCCATCCCCCCATACCCCCCCAACACACACACACACACAACTCGTTTTGAAGAGAGATTGTGTATCATAGTGTATATGTGCCTCTGTGATATTGTGTGTTTGTGTGTGTGTGTGTGTGAGTGTGTGTGTGTGTGTGTGTATGTGTGTGTGTAAGAGAGAGAGAGAGACTATTGCATCTGTTAGCCAGCGAGACTTGACACACACACACCCACACACACCCTCCACTCACATTCACACACACACACACGCACACACACACACACATTCACACACACGCCATCTGCATTGCACACACACACTGCCTTGCGCATGCCATGCGCTTCATCATCTTTAACGCCACACACACACACGCATAGTAGCAGAACAGGAGTTTCAGTAATCACTGCCATGTGTGTCTGAGGCAGCCAATCAGAGACTGGTTAGCTTTACGAAGAGAAGAGTACACACACACACACACACATGCACGCACGCACATGCACACACACACACACACACACACACAGAAGAAAGTTCACTTGATTACAAAATGTCAAAGAACATTCAGACAGATTTAGCAAGTTAGATTTGTATTTACAGTAGACAACACCAGTGTGTGTGTGTGTATGTGTGTGTGTGTAGATAGAGAGAGAGAGAGAGTGATATTGTGTGTATGTGTGTGTGTCGAAGAGGGAGAGGGATAGAGAGAAGAGAGAGATAAAGAGAGAGTGATATTGTGTGTGTGTGTGTCCAAGAGGGAGAGACTGTGTGTGTGTGTGTGTGTGTGTGTGTGTGTGGTTTCTTGGTGTTTCATGCCCCCAACTTTGTGTTCAAGGCAGCGCTGCCTGGAAGGCGCTATGGTTAGGCATAGGTTAGAATTGGGGTTAAGATTAGGATTAGAGTTGGGGTTAGGTTTAGGGTTAGGTGCCTTTAACTCTCCCACGCTGAATCAGGTCACTGGTCTGGTCACTTAACCCATTAGGCCCTAAAGGACACCTCTTACCCCGGACACTCTCTTACCCCCACTGGACACACTCTTACTGGACACACTCTTACCCCCACGGCTCCTGCTGCAGCCCTGTGCAATCCTCAGCCCGGGGTGATGGCTTAGGTCAGCGCTCCCCCCAGTGGCTGAACCTGGGAATGGCACAATGCAGCAGCATCTATTCCCAGCTCACACTGCTCACATTCTCAGCAAGAAAATCAAACCGTTGCTCACATACTAAACGGATGCTACAACTACAAAGGACTGTATGTGGCCAGACAGAGCACCGCCTGAGTCGATCTGGTTGCAAAGGATTTGCAAAAGATAAACTATGGACATGACAGAAAGATTTACAAGCACAGCACTGTAAAACTTAACTGGTTCCATCATAACACATCTGACAGTGACTATTTAAAAAATATTCCAAACACTCCTGACATTGCAATTGTAAATGAGGCTATGAAATCTGTATTTATCGTTGAGGTGGGCTGCTGTTTTGACCTGTATATGGACACTTGCTACTATTTCAAACTATTGAAATATCAACCATTGGTAGATCTCATTCACCAACTTGGATACAACTGTAAACTAGTAACCCTGGTATTTGGAAGTTTAGGCCATGTCCATATGAATGTGGTCAGGGTGTGTGTGTGTGTGTGAGTTTAGGCCATGTCCATATGAATGTGGTCAGGGTGTGTGTGTGTGTGTGAGTTTAGGCCATGTCCATATGAATGTGGTCAGGGTGTGTGTGTGTGTGTGAGTTTAGGCCATGTCCATATGAATGTGGTCAGGGTGTGTGTGTGTGTGTGAGTTTAGGCCATGTCCATATGAATGTGGTCAGGGTGGTGTGTGTGTGTGTGAGTTTGAGTTTAGGCCATGTCCATATGAATGGGTCAGAGGGGTGTGTGTGTGTGAGTTTTAGGCCATGTCCATATGAATGTGGTCAGGGTGTGTGTGTGTGTGTGAGTTTAGCCATGTCCATATGAATGTGGTCAGAGGTGTGGGTGTGTGTGTGGTGCCATGTCCATATGAGTGAGTTTAGGCCATGTCCATATGAATGTGGTCAGGTGTGTGTGTGTGTGTGAGTTTAGGCCATGTCCATATGAATGTGGTCAGGGTGTGTGTGTGTGTGTGAGTTTAGGCCATGTCCATATGTGGTCAGGGTGGTCAGTTAGGGGGGCTGCAAAAAAAAAAAGGCTAAAAGACAAAGAGCAAAATTCTGCTGTTTCAGCCGCTATGGGGAGCAAATATGGAGACGGAGATGTTTTGTTGATCCTTAATGTGCTGAGTATTATAAATGGATGGACCTGTAAAAGCATGTGAGCCATGTACGTAGACCTGTCACCTTATTAATGACTCTTCCCAGAGTATTTGGATCTTTTCTTTGCTTGCCTTTCATATCCAAATAAAAGCATTCAAATGTGTGTGTGTGTGTGTGTGTGTGTGTGTGTGTGTGCATGTGTGTGTGCTTGGCTTGCTGCATTATGGGTATCTGGAGCAACACCAAGCACACCTGCAGCCGCTGCACAGAGTAGCCTACAGTATGAAAACAGCTGTTGTGAGAGGAACGGCTCATGCTCGAGCTCCTAGACTCCCTCACCCACTCCATCACTATCTGCATGTCTGATCAGAGCAGCGTGTCTCGTGGAGAAAGTTGTCACTTGCTATGCCGTTTATTGTGTGAAGTGTGACAAGTCGGCCCGTACCTGCAGACTGAAGTTACACTTTCCCCGCCGCTCGAGGAGTTTCTCTGCCCACGCGCTGCTGGAAACTCCCGTGTCGTGAGAGAGGGGCGTACCCCACCCAAGCCACGGGAGTCCTCGTTTGCGTCACGAATGCGTCACTGCGTTTACTCTCGTCTCCCCCGCGCTCGCTGAGAGCACACAGATAACGCACAACAAACCGAGCCGGTGCGCGCGCACACACGGAGGGTTTGCTCAAGGCCGATATCAGTGTGGGTCATCTCGCGCATGCTTTATCCTAGCTCAGAAAGCGCCGTTGAGTTACGATCTTATAACAGTACAACATAACAGCCATGAACAAGCCTCGCGCTAACGAATCCGACGCGAAAGCGAGTTGACATTTCAGTGAAATATTTGCGGTCAAAGATGTGATTACTAGCGAGCTGATAGGGAACTTGCCTGGAGGCTGACAGCTTGATAGTCATTTGGTTATTGACCGCGAGGAGCGTCTGAATAAAACCAACAACAACTGTCCAAAGACTCTCGCGCCGCATTAGTCATCGTGTTTGAGACACACACACACACACACACACACACACACACACACACACATAATGTCATCCACACAAACCGACAGATCATTACGCATATTTATGAACGCGGTCTGCTGGTCATCCTTTAAAAGCGTCGGGTCCCGCGCACCGTGCCAACCCATTCACGGTGATACCGCTATGAAAGAACCGAGCATTACTATGCCCAGTGTGTATGCGAGCATGTGTGTGTGCCTACTCTGGACGTGTCACGTCTCAGCCTTTGCAGAGCAGGTTGCAGTAGCCGCTCTGTCACACAGGCGGCCGCGGAGGGACCTCCCGGACATGGTAACGGTCATGTCGAAGCTGCGCGAGGTAGCGCAGGTGGAGAGGTCCCGTCAGAGAGTCCGTTATCACCGAAAAGCTCCTCAGTTCATGTTGGACCTGTTTGACGCGCTGACCGACTCCAACAGCACTTCGCGCTACGCGCCGCTGTTGGAGGGGAACGCGGTGCGGAGTTTCCCGGATAAAGGTGCGTGCGCGTGCTCATGATCCCCATCCGCATCCAGCGTTGTGGAGTTCAGAATGATATTCTCTCACCAGATGTCTTTATCCAAATCCAAACCATAGATGTCTTTATCCAAATTTGAGCAGGGATGGGAATGTCTACTCTCTCACCACAACTCTACATTCAAAGTCTATAGCTCAGAGCAGAAGCCGTTCTTTATGTTAATACTACACTGTACAATGGGCATCGGGATGAGCTAATAACAACACTTGTATGTATTTATTTAATACTTTACTATTTGAATGGGCATCGGGATGAGCTAATAACTTGTATGTATTTATTTGATCAAAGGGAACTCCACGACAGGGCAACCGGATGAAGCGTTTCATTACTTTCAAGTGAAGTCGTTGGGTGCGGATGAGAAAGTTATACGAGCAGAATTTCGATGGTACCGGAGAAACCAGTCGTCCCTGCTGGACACTTCGTACAGACATCACCTCTACAAGGTGAGGTGCTGCTGAGTGCGCATGTGTTGCGTTAGGCATCAGCCTCTTTTAATGATTGCATCTGATAACCGGAGAGTGTCATGTGCATAACGCCGATGTGGGTACTAAGCGCGCAACGCCGTATACTCGGTGTTCAGATTGTAACGGAGCGTGTTCTGTCGAGGTGGACCTGTACGAGGTGCTGGACAGCAGAGTGCACCCGTGGAGAGGGAACCTCATCACATCGCGCCTCCTGCCCGCGTACACACAAGGCTGGGAAGTCTTCAACGTCACACAGACGGTGAGAGCAAACTGCAGCAATGCTACATAACGCCGCACGCGCCTCCTCTTGATCTCGGTGACAAGATATCAATTATGTTGTCATGGTGACAATTAAAATGGCGCCATGCTTCTTTACCTAAGTGAACCATGGGAAGAATGAATTTAGTATCAGTACTGCGCCGTGTTAGTTGTACACAAGGCCATAATCATAATATACTTTGAGCGGACATGACCCAATATTCGATAATGCAGATCAATCCATAAATAGATTAGATTAGATTAGATTCTACTTTATTGTCATTGTGCAGAGTACAAGTACAGAGACAACGAAATGCAGTTTGTGTCTAACCAGAAGTGCAAAAAAGCAGAAAAAGTGCAATGTGATATACAAAGTAGGTGGTGCATAGACAGGACAAAAGATATAGTGCAGTATAGACAGTAGTATACTGTTGTTTTCAGAAGGTGATTTAGAGTAGTATAAATTAAATATAAAGTTACCTATAAGAGCAGAATAAATATGACTATGTAATATGAACAATGTATGAACAACATGTACCTATGTGCAATGTAATGGCAGTACCATTATAGTAGTAGTAAGAACAATATAGATATGTGCAGTGTATTAACAGAAGGTAACACTTTATTTTAATGTGTCGCTGTTACAGTGTACCTACCTAATTAGGTACAGTGGTACAACCTGTATAACAACATGTACTATCAGGTACCATCATTGTAATTTGCATTATGTATTTGTGGGTACCTACATATAGTTGTTACATTGTAATACTGAGTGCTTTTTACAAAACTTTGCCAATTTGTCTAAATTTTCATCAGAGGCAAAGAGCTGACCTGAGACCTGGTGGATGGGGGTAAAATCTGGTCATGATAGATTTGATATACAAACCATTCTTAGCTCCAACCTGTGTGCTATAAACCTTGTTACTCTTTTGTGGAATAAACCTATTGTGTACCAGTTAATTAGTGTACCAGTTAATTACTTACATGTACATATGACATGTATGTTGTGTTGTGTCTTCGATGTCTTGGAACAGGTCTACTAATTCACTACATAGTACATATATCAACTGTGTTGGTACACACTTATTGCTCTTTGATACAGTGGCACAAAGCCATTAAAATGAAGTGTACCAGTTAAATACTTACAATTACATATTACATGTATGTTGTGTCATTGGTATCTTGGAACATGTCTGCCAGTACCCTACATACTGTAGTACATGTATCAACTGTGTTGGTACACATTTATTACTATTTTGATACAGTGGAATAAACCCATTAACATAAAGTGTACCAGTTAAGTACTTACATTACCAGTTAAGTACATACATATTATATACATCCTGTCAATGATGTCATGCATCCTGTAATTGATGTGTTGAAACATGTCTGCTGTTACACCACACAGAACATGTGAATTAGTAGACCTGTTCCAAGACATCGAAGACACAACATACATGTCATATGTACATGTAAGTAATTAACTGGTACACTTAATAGGTTTATTCCACTGTATCAAAGAGTAACAAGGTTGTAGCAGCAAAGCTGTTACATGTACACTGAAGACAATGAGGCCTTGACTGGAGCTAAGAATGATTTGTGTATCAAATCTATCATGACCAGATTTACCCCATCCAGCAGGTCTCAGGTCAGCTTTTTGCCTCTGATGAAAATTTAGACAAATTGGCAAAGTTTTGTAAAAGCACTCAGTATTACAATGTAACAACTATATGTAGGTACCCACAAATACATAATGCAAGTACAATGATAGTACCTGATAGTACATGTTGTTACACAGGTTGTACCACTGTACCTAATTAGGTAGGTACACTGTAACAGCGACACATTAAAATGAAGTGTTACCGAATAAATATATTTACAAATATGTTTATTCATATATTCTGTTAAAACACTGCACATATTTAAATATATATATATATATATATATGAATAATATTAACAGAAAAACTGATTTTGATTAAATCCAAAATGGCGGAAAATCCATAATGGCGGAAATTGACGTCATAGGGTGCGATGAACTCGGCTTGGTCCAAGGATTCTAACAATACTTTTTGAAAAATTATAATAATAATTTTTGACAATCGGGTCAGCGGGTCAAAAGTTAAGTGCGTGAACGCACGTCCAACTTTGGCCTATTGGTGGCGCTAGAGCGCTCAAGGTGCCGGTATGAAACTTAATTAATGAAAATGAATCATGAGACTGTCCCCAATCAGTGTGCCAAATTTCACAACTTTTCACCAGACGGTTCTATGGGCTGCCATTGACTTCCATGAGGAAGAAGGCATAATAATAAGAAAAGATAGTATAACAAATGGTGCTCTTCAAGAGTTTCGCCGTTTTGGCCCCCAAATATAGATAGATGCAGTGTATTAACAGAATATATTATGAGAAAAACTGAATAAATATGGATATTTAGTATGAACCATATAGACAGATATGTATAGTATGTACAACTATGTGCAGTGTGGTAACAGTACCATTGTAGTGCAGAGACAGTAACATTACAATAGTATTAAGAATAAGTGTATGTGCAGGATGAAGAGCAGTAGAATATGGCTATGTGTAAGTGTAATTACAGAATGTACATTTGTAAATAAATAGACACTATGGAAAGGATAGGGTAGCGCAGTTGTGTGTGTGTGTGTGTGTGGGGGGGGGTTCTGGGGGATGTCCGCCTCCTTGTTTACCCTTTGAAGGCTGCCATGCTCGTGGACACCTCAACAGGCACAGGCAAGGAGGCATCAGGCGGGGGTGGGCTGGGGGGTGATGGGGGCTTAGTTTATTGGATGTCTCTGGGTCAAATAGGTAGACTGGAGTAGCATTACTCACTGTTGTGCAAAATAATCAAACCGGAAAATGGTATGCGAAATATTTAAATATCTAAATAGTTCAATATCTAAATCGTTAAATGTCTAAGAGAGAAGAAAGGGAATGCAGGTGAGATGATCTCATTACAGATAGATATGCAGAGGGTGTGGCCTATACACAGAGGGTGTGGCCTATACTAAGTGGGTGTGGTCTATAAGGAGGGGGTGTGGCCTATGCACACTCCTTGGTATTCTTTTTTGTCTACCTCAGATTCACCGCAAGGTCGAAACGTCATGTGCCAAATGAGAAAATAAACTCAACAAAAGAATACCAAGGAGTGTGCAAACTTGACTTTGACATAACCGGTCATATGGAAGTCCGAATTTAGCCGGTTGTTCTACTACTCCCCCCCTAGTATTTCCTCCGGACATTATGTAAATGTGCTGTGTCTGAAGGAGGCGTAGAACATGCGGTTAAAATTCACACCTAGTGAGGGTGGTTGTTAAGTGACGCTTTTCTGCAGGCGCCCATGTGGTTAGATCTGACTTAAATGCCAGTGTTATCATGGAGGGCATAGTGTTGTCCAGAAAATTCCGACGCGGAAAGATGCAGACATCGCGGAGCTACCGTCCATGAGGGCATACAACATTTGATAGAACACATGAAGGGAACGGCACGTTGTAGCCTACAACTGCATGGCAAGGCCAAACGAATTCAAAAGACTGAATCATAAGCAGAAGGCACTGAAAAGGCAGTAGCCTACAGCGACGTCGTTAATGACAATAACAGGAGTATTTAATAAATTGTTAGCCAACACGATTTTCTGTTCATTGATAGCCTTCTCATGACCTCAGAGATGAGCTCGCTGATATTTGTTGAGCATATATGCCTAGAGAAAATGAAAACGAAGAAAACCCAACTTTGTTCCAAGCTCCTTACATAAATGCAATAGACACATGGGGAGAGGATGCTTTTGGAAAAAATAAACCGAACAGAAAATGAACAACTTCACTGTTATGTTAGTATTGTCATGTCTTTACTTTTGGTCTAATCATTAAAGTGTT
Source organism: Alosa alosa (assembly GCF_017589495.1). Taxonomy (NCBI): domain Eukaryota; kingdom Metazoa; phylum Chordata; class Actinopteri; order Clupeiformes; family Clupeidae; genus Alosa; species Alosa alosa. Next base: position 35,285,780 of record NC_063194.1, on the reverse strand, counting down.
TGCTGGATATACTAGTTAGCTAGCTGGCTAGCTCAGAACTCCCGTCTTGACATCAATCAATGGATATATCGTACTCACAGTCTCCGAGGCAAGGTTAATGACACGACATGAATCCCAAGGTAAAGTTGAGTTGTTTACTGAAGTTTGTAGCATTACAACAGGGCTGCAAAAGTCACCTAGCTCCGACGAGGGAGAGTTATCTCGCCGGGGCCATATGGTGGGTAATATGCAGCTATCAAAAACTGAATCACTTCCGTGTACACACATTATAAGAACATTACATTCAGACCCTACCGACCAGATAAGATACTGCGTTAACGTTGTTAACTGAACTAAAAGCAGGCATACATTACAGTATTTTGTTTGTTGCTTAAAAACGTTGTATGATGGCCTTGAAGTCTTGAGTTAGCCTACTGAATTGGCTGGTAGCCTACCATAAAGTGTGTGCATGCTCTCTCTCCAACACAAACCAGATTTAGGGTTCTATAGCCAAGTAATTCTTAGCCTAGAAATCTAGACGCACCCTAACGGCAATTACATTTACTGCCAGGGCTAGTCTAGCAACTCTCCGTTGGCTTGTGAGCTCAAAACTTAAACTTCTATCAGGCCAATCAAATCGTATATAGAGTTGTTAGGCGGGCTTAACATAATGATTGATGGCAGAGTTGCAAACGGTTTGGCTTGAATTCCTGCTACTTGAAAAAAGAAATAAGATGGATGTTGCTGTTGGCTTAACAGTGTGACACGAAGTTAAGCTTTTATTAAGTTGGCAAAAGTTTGAACTAGCCAACTAACTCCGCTGGTGGAAACGATGGGACTTATAACGCTGTCCTATTGCGTGCAGAGGGAATTTGAAAGACAACCGATTATCCTTACCGGATTGAGCACTTAATGGAGGAGCCCAGACCCTACATTTTAATGGGTCTGGCTCGCCAGGCTAAGTAATTCTGGTACTTAACGTTGAAAACAGATAAATGGGTTTATTCAGCACACATACAAATACTGTAGGTCAATTTCAAGCGCGACTTCACGGACTAGCCTACTTCAAGTATTAGCTCACGCACAATAGATTTCTTCTTAGCCTACATAATGCATAGGCTACACTTTGTAAAAAAAAAGCAGCTGTGACAGGCAGCGTCGCGATATATTAAGGGCCATATCTCGCATCTTGTGAACTCTACAAGCCCCCACCTCTCACTCGACAACCACACGGAGATTCTGTAATGTGCGGTATGTCGCTCACACATAACGTCCGTGATAAGGTCAGTATTAGGTCCAAGAGGTTAGCATTATATCTGAATCATCCGAAGGGTAGGACCTCCGTTTGACAAACCTCCGCATATACTCCTGAGGTTATATCTGAAAGCGCTTATTATGTCTACTCGCGCCTGTATATTTCTCCTAAATTCAGCAAAAGTTAGCATTCTAACCTTGCATGCACTCCCGCGACCATGATCCAAAACATATCATGTGTAGTACCGTTGGAAAGCTCTGTTTTTCCTTTATCACGCTATGTGATCCATATATGGACAATTCCTTGTATCAGCAACCAATCGCATTGGCTGTCTTTCAAGGCTGTTTTCTCAAAATGTGTTTCTTCTCCCACTCTGAGCACGAAATCTCCACTTCAGAAGCACTTACATACACCAAACGTTCTAGACTTATGCCTATCTATATTTAGCAGATTTGTACTGAGGGGTTTGTTGATATATTTTTTCTAGCCTGACTTACATGACATTGTATGCCTAAAAACATGGCAAAAATCGAGAGAAAAATCGATTTACATAATAACAAAAATTTAACAAAGGTAGATATCCATAAATCCCTCTGTAATTTTCCCCATCTAATATCTAAACACAATGAAAACTTAATTTTGAACCTGGCTTTATCCAATGCTCAGATTTCATGTTTTAAAATGTATGCAAATTAGCGCATATTTAATTAAATAATGCATAATTTGCATATGTAAACATTAAATTACAGAAAACGTGTAATACATTTTTTTCATATTAGTGTAAGTAATCAACTGGGGAAGTTTCATAATGATCTCTGCTTGTTAAAAATGTTACCCTATTCACCTGTAGTGTCTCGCCTTAAAGGAACACGCCACCATTTTGGGAAATGAGCTTACCGGTAGGATTTGGTCATCTCCCTGTAGGTACATGTCGTAACTATACAAGTCACAACATGGAAAAAATGGGAACATGTTGGAGTTGTTTTGTCACTTTTGGGTGCTATAGGCTTAGGCTAGCTGGACCTCAATGAGCTATGCTAAGCTATGCTAACAGCGGGTGTTACTTTTGGGTGCTATAGGCTAGCTGGACCTCAATGAGCTATGCTAAGCTATGCTAACCGTGGGTGCTCCAGACTGAGTTACTGCACACACAGAGACGAGAAGGGTATGTATCATCTTATCTAACTCTGGGGTAGACAGTGAATAAGCTAATAATAAGCTAATAATAAGCTAATCATTTCCCAAAATGTTGGCGTGTTCCTTTGACTTCCCACCATGCGCACCTGTGTGCAGAAATGACGTACCGACGCACAGAGACATTCTCCCATTATGAGCAAGTGTTGCCATGACAGCACAGAGACATTCTCCCATTATGAGCAAGTGTTGCCATGACAGCACAGAGACATTCTCCCATTATGAGCAAGTGTTGTCATGACAGCACAGAGGCATTCTCCCATTATGTTGCCATGACAGGTGTCTAAGTGGGTCCAGAACAGCGCCACCAACAACGGGCTACTCCTGGTCAAGAGCCTGGCGTCGGGCCGCTGGGTGGAGTCCTCACCAGCAGCACGCGGGCCTGGCGGAGCAGACGTGTCAGCCTACCTGGTGGTGTTCTCTGATGACGGGATAAGAGCCTCAATTTCTGACAGTTCGTCTCATGCCCACAGTAAGTGCTTCATTTGCGAGACATCAACATAATTCCAATGTGTGATAGTGGAATTAACCATTAACATCTCATTGGCTTTAAAAAGGCAACACATAAAACAAACCAAGTGTTTATTAACTCTACATCCCCCTTTATTCCAGTGTTAATTTGCTGTACTTTATTCCAGTGTTTACTTCCTGTTTGTTCACTTCCTGTGTGTTCACTTCCTTTACTTTATTCCAGTGTTCACTTCCTGCGTGTTCTTTTTCTGTTTATTCCAGTGTTCTGTACTTTATTCCAGTGTTCACTTAATTTTTTTTTTTTTTTTTTTTTTATTACATACAAAAATCACCATACAAATTATAACAAATAGGGGTACAAGAATTCAACACAAAGAGGACATAATATCAGAGCATATACATATAGTTCTGTCAGCTTTTCGGCTGTTGAGTCCAACAATAGTGTCCATGTAGAATTTGACTTCATTTTTGAAGGCTGCAAAACAAGGTTTCCCTCCCCCCCATTTACGTTTATGAATATGACATTTTCCCAATAGCAAGAGCAAATTTATTGTAAAGACAACATTTAATATTAATGTCTGCATTTTCATAAAAAAAAATAACATTCTTTATCTGAAGAGTAACATTGCACAACCACACACACACCAAACTACACATATTTTCTAATTCTATCCAAAAAAACCTTGAGTAGATACATTCGTAAAATAAATGACAAACAGTTTCAAGCGCACAACCACAGAAAACACACATGTCTGATATATCATCTCTGTATCTTTTAAGCAGAGAGTTGGTGGGGTAAAATAAGTGGATTATTTTAAAATAAATTTCTTTGATTTTGTTGTTTAGAACATATTTATTGTAATAAGACCAAACCCTATCCCATTGAATATTGTCAAAGATGCCACCCCAATAACTTTTACAACGAGGTGTGACAGGGTGAAGTATTATCTGTCTTAACCATTTATTGTTACATTTTCTATTTTTTATGTTAATACCATTCAGTAAAATATCTGTCTGTAGAGTTGATTGCTCATGAGTTCTAGAACCCAGCAATTTAAAAAAACCATCAGGCAGTGCAGCAAAGACTATACTGTATTCTCTGGGATGTATTGGGATAGCAAATTTGTTTAAAAATTCATTGTAAGTCAGATATTGGCCATTTCCATTGATTAATTGAGAAATAAAAATAATGTTGTTGTTTACCCACTTTTCATTAAATATTGATTTATTTTTATATTTGACAAGTTTGTTGTTCCATATTAAGTGTTTATGTGGTGAGAAGTTATGCTTGTAGGTGAGAAGCCAACATAAAAGTGCCTGCCTATGAAAATTGGACAGTTTAATAGGAAGTTTGTTAATATCAAAATTACACTGGAGCAAAAATTCTATTCCACCAACTTTCTGGAAAATAAGATTTGGAATTAAATACCACAACTTGTTTTTGCCCTATGTTTATGTCCTAAATTTAATCCTTAATCCAGCTCACTTTGAAAATGATATTTGAAGAATGAAAGTCTAGAACATTTAGGCTCCCTGATCATATGAGTTGCCCATGACCCGTTTATTTAGGTAGTGAGGTTTGTTCCTCCATATAAATTTTAATAAGGTAGAGTCTATCTCTTTAGACACAGAATTAGGTACATCCAACACTCTAGCGGGATAAACTAAGCGAGACAAGCCTTCAGTTTTGGAGAGGAGTATGCAACCTTTGATAGATAAGTCTCGCATTAGCCATAAATTAAACCTACTTTTAATTTTTGGGATGAGGGGGTGGAAGTTACACTGCATTCTTTCTAACTGATTTTTGCAAATGACTATACCTAAATATGTAACTTTGTTTGTAACTGGAATACCTTCAAATTCAGTTATAAATACATCATCTTTTAGAGGGAAAAGAGCACATTTCTTAAGATTTAGATGTAAGCCAGATATATTTGAAAACTCCTTAAGACACTCAATCACCTTCTTGACCTGCATTTCATCTTTGAGAAAGATAGCCGTGTCAATTTCATCTTTGAGAAAGATAGCCGTGTCATCAGCTAGCTGACAACATTTTATTTCTCTTCCAAGTATGTTAATACCCTGGAAAGAGTCATTATATATATTTGCATAACTAAGATAAACAAAAATGGAGCCGCAGGGTCTCCTTGCTTTATACCTCTAGATATGTTGACTCTATGTGTAGTGCCCCCTGGAAGTTTTACTGAACTATTACAATCATTATATAAAGTTTTTATTGCGTTCTTGAAGAACTGACCAAAACCAAAAAAGTCCAAAACATCAAATAACGTGTTATGCTTAACAGTATCAAAGGCTTTATATATGTCTATGAATAAGATCCAATTATTATCTGATAGGTACTCCCGATAATCAATTAAGTCTAAAATTAATCTAAGGTTGTCACTTACAGTATAAGCCTTCCTTGCATAAATCCAGACTGACATTCATCAATAATTGAGGGTAAACACAATTTAAGGCGCTGAGCAAATGAGCAAATAGTTTTGCATCATTATTAATTAAAGTTATAGGCCTCCAGTTTTCAATTAGTAAGCAATCTTTATTGGCTGTAGGTATCAAGGTAATTAACTTGACACATAGAAGGAGGGAGCTTCCTTGAACACACTCAATAGAAATCCAGCAATATGATCTTGAAAGACCTTAAAAAACTCGCCAGTAAGGCCATCATTGCCAGGAGATTTGTTATTTTTTAACCTACTAATATTCTTTTTCAATTCATCTAAGGATATATTTTTGATCACATAGGTCCTTTTGGGTTCGGTCAATTGCCTTGCCCCATTCTTTATAGAAGAAAGGAAAGGGAGGTGTGTCATAACTGTTATCTGGTTCAGTATATAAGTTTCTAAAAAATCTTCCACAAAGTTGGAGATTTTCTGGGGGTCTTCAGTAGATTGATGATTTATCGTAAGTTTATAGATATTATTAATTCTGCCATTTCTTCTTTTCTAGATTATGGAAGTATTTAGTGTTTTTTTCACCCTGTTCCAACCATTTACGCCTGGAGCGAACAAAGGCACCCTGTGCCATATTTTCATAAATACTATCCAGCTCTAACTGTAGACCAGATAGCTTGTTAGTATCAACTTGAGAAAGAGAGTCTTCTTCATATATAGCTATTATATCCTTAAGAATTCTATCTTGTAAACATCTCTTTTCTTTGGCTAATTCCTTTCCCCTTATAATTGCTAATTTACGAATTTGGAATTTAGTATATTCCCAATGTTTACAGAATATTTTTTCTTCTTGAGCTTTATTCCAGTTTTCAATAATTATTTTTATGGCTTTTTCCTTAAAGACAGTATCTTTTAAAAGTGTGTTGTTTCATTTCCAAAGGTTGAACTTACGTTTATCCGATGCGTATTCCATAAGTAAGGACAAAGAGATAACTGATGATCAGAAAGGATTGAAGGAACAATTTTAGTATCCTTTATCTACTAATTCGTTTGAAACAAGCCAGGAATCAATCTTAGACCTTCTGGATAAGTCTTTATTATTCCATGTGAACTGATTTTGTAGAGTATTTTTCAATCTCCAGATATCACAACAGTTTAAATGCAAACATATATTTCTAAATTCTCCATAAGACCCTCCTAAAGGTCTTGGAGGGAAACAGTCCTTAAGAGGATCACTGATGGAGTTCCAGTCACCTCCAAGTATAGTTTAGCGTTCACAAAAGTATTTGTTAGTGTATGGATTTGTT
>NC_063194.1:35211663-35274163 GCF_017589495.1 Alosa alosa | reverse complement strand
AGGTCTTTAGGTAAACAATAGGTCTTTAGGTAAACAATATAGGTCTTTAGGTAAACAATATAGGTCTTTAGGTAAACAATAGGTCTTTAGGTAAACAATAGGTCTGCCTACACAGCAGCGTACTGAAGAATTAGAAGAAACAGGACATTGCTGGCAAAACAACACCTTGACCGAAAATGAAAGTAACATTGTAATTTAATATGTGCACCCTTGAAATATGTAAAGTAGGCCGGTTCCCGACTTGTACCCATAAATGCTCCTCACTTTCACTTTTTGGGTACATCCCATCCAGACTATTCCTCCAAATTGATTAAGAATTCATATTTCCTTGCTAGGTAGTGACACTAGGGTCTCTGGTGTACCTGGGAGTGTGTGTGTGTGTGTGTGTGTGTACTGTCCCTGTGGCCCTACATATATAAAGTGACAGCAGGCTAGTAGCAATTAACACTCAGTCCTATAGGGTCGAACTGGGGGTCCAAAGACTAGAGTTGTGTGTACGCTCAGTCCTATAGGGTCGAACTGGGGGTCCAAAGACTGGAGTTGTGTGTACACACTTCAGCAATTGCTGTATTTGGGTGCCCAGAGGAATGGAACATTCAAAATAAGAGATCTTATTGTAGTTCTCTAATTCAAAATAAGAGATCTTATTGTAGTTCTCTAATTCAAAATAAGAGATCTTATTGTAGTTCTCTAATTCAAAATAAGATATCTTATTGTAGTTCTCTAATTTTATTGTAGTTCTCTAATTCAAAATAAGAGATCTTATTGTAGTTCTCTAATTCAAAATAAGATATCTTATTGTAGTTCTCTAATTCAAAATAAGATATCTTATTGTAGTTCTCTAATTCAAAATAAGAGATCTTATTGTAGTTCTCTAATTTTATTGTAGTTCTCTAATTCAAAATAAGATATCTTATTGTAGTTCTCTATTTCAAAATAAGATATCTTATTGTAGCTCTCTAATTCAAAATAAGATATCTTATTGCATCTCAGATATCTTATTGTAGTTCTCTAATTCAAAATAAGATATCTTATTGTAGTTCTCTAATTCAAAATAAGATATCTTATTGCATCTCAGATATCTTATTGCATATCAAAATAAGATATCTTATTGCATCTCAGATATCTTATTGCATATCAAAATAAGATATCTTATTGCATCTTTCTAATTCAAAATAAGATATCTTATTGCATCTCAGATCTTATTGCATCTCTCTAATTCAAAATAAGATATCTTATTGCATCTCAGATCTTATTGTAGCTCTCTAATTCAAAATAAGATATCTTATTGCATCTCAGATATCTTATTGTAGCTCTCTAGTTCAAAATAAGATATCTTATTGCACTGCAAAAACTGCTTATCTAACAAAATCTAACTAAGTGTTATTAATCTTATATCAAGATAAAAAAAAAAAACTAGTTGGTATTGTTTTCAGAATAAAGAGACTTACCTAGCTCTTTCTTGTCAAATCATTTGACTTAATTTAAAAAATTTGACTTATTTTAAGACATCTCATCTTGAAAACAAGCAAATTTGTCTTGATAAGACTCCTTAAAATAAGTTAAAGTCTTCTTAAATTAAGTCAAAATGATCTTTTGAGAGGGCGCTAGGTAAGTCTTTTCATACTAAAAATAATACCAAATAGATTTTTTAATCTTAATATTAATATTACTAAGATTAATAACACTTAATTCACTTTTTGCAGTGTGTAGCTTATTTCTCCTGCACACAATGGAACTCAATTGAACATAAATACAAGATTTTGACTATGATATGGGTTGTTAAACTAGTAATCAAGGAAGTCTGTCCCAAAGGACCAGTAATCAAGGAATTCCGTCCCGAAGGACCAGAGAGGACCCGATAGATAGATAGATATATAGATACTTTATTGATCCCCAAGGGGCATTTCAAAATAAGAACCAAAAAAAAGGCAAGCGCACAATGACCACCAGGAGATGGCGCCACAAGAGCACCATGATTTTACATTTCTCATGTCGGAATTATCTAGCCTGGCAGGCCATCCTACACTGCAAAAAATGAAATCTAACCAAGTGTTATTAATCTTATATTAAGATTAAAAAATCTATTTGGTATTGTTTTTAGTATGAAAAGACTTTCCTAGCGCCCTCTCAAAAGAACATTTTGACTTAATTTAAGAAGACTTTGACTTATTTTAAGGAGTCTTATCAAGACAAATTTGCTCAACGCACTGGCAGACAAATTTGCTTGTTTTTAGGACACATTTGCTTAACGCACTGGCAGACAAATTTGCTTGTTTTCAGGATGAGATGTCTTAAGATAAGTCAAACTTTTTTAAAATTAAGTCAAATGTTTTCACAAGAAAGCTTAGGTAAGTCTCTTTATACTGAAAACAATACCAACTAGTTTTTTTATCTTGATATAAGATTAATAACACTTGGTGAGATTTTGTTAGATAACAGTTTTTGCAGTGTATATCATTGAAATGTACACTGCAAAAAATGAATTCTAACCAAGTGTTATTGATCTTATATTAAGATAGATAGATAGATAAGCAGTTTTTGCAGTGTATAGTCTGGAATCGACCAATTCACCTCGCTTTAATCCAAGGGGCGGGCAGAGAATTGTCTTTCAAACTGCCTAGGCATGCAATAGGCCAGCGCTTCACGACCATATCCATCGATCCGGGTCGGCAAACGGCAAATACATCCTTCTTGAAAGGAATGACTTAAGTGCATTGTGTTGCTCAACTTTCAAAGAAAAGCACAAGTCCAACTCCTCCAAAGTTGACGCCAACGCCCATTCAAACAACGCTCTTTGTTCGCCATAGCCACCTTCCTTGTTCACCGTCGCGGGACTGTCGCCATCCTGTTAAGCCCGCCTTTAAGACTCTCTAACAAAATAGAGCTGTGATTGGATGGCGCCCACGGCGTCAGCCAATAGAAATCCCTATGGTTTGCTACTAGACGTACAGGCTGAGCAAATTAATTTGCCGCCGCTAGGGTGCGTTTAGATTTCTAGGCTAGGAATTATCTTAGAAGACTTCAAATCCTGGATCTAGCACTAAGACATGCTATGGGTCAAGCGCTAAGACATGCTATGGGTCAAGCGCTAAGAAATGCTATAGGTCAAGCGCTAAGCTAAGACATGCTATGGGTCAAGCGGTAAGACATGCTATGGGTCAAGCGCTAAGACGTGCTAAGGACAGCGAGGGCGGAAGACCAAGTTGGTCCCAAGAGAACAGACAAGACTCGTGGGAGGAGCAGGCATTTGCTGGGAAGTATTTTATTGGAATGGTTTACATATGAAGCAGTCATCTCAGTTTCACCATAGATACTAAGTCATCTCAGTCATCTCAGTTTCACCATAGATACTAAGTCATTCCAAATATGCGTCTTCAAAAGCCGTTTCAGATAACATGACAAGTGTAAGGCTCGGCCAACTGACAACATTCCACACTTACAATAAGTAATAAAATGATGGCCACAACTCTCATTAGAAGTAATTTCCACATCAACACTCAAACGTGTCAGCAATTGTAGAGATTAAAAACAGACATTACTAATCGATTAAAAACAGACATTACTAATCGATTAAAAACAGACATTACTAATGTCTGTGTTCAGAATACATTTCAAATAAAGATTTTTAAATGACTAATCACAGATGTGTTTAGTAACCCAGAAAAATGTGCTCACTGAGATCAAGGCAAAAGTACAAAAATATGCAAAAGCAAATTTGACATTCTTCATTATCATTAAAAAACGCCTGAGCCAGTGTGGGAACAGATATCCTTCATTCATAAAGAAACATTCACAGTCTCATAATCCACCCCAACACACATATACAGTCTCATAATCCACCCCAACACACATATACAGTCTCATAATCCACCCCAACATACAGTCTCATAATCCACCCCAACACACACATACAGTCTCATATTCCACCCCAACACACACTCGGCACATCTACACGTGTTCAGCTGTGACACCAATGCTATTGCTATTGCTTGACTAAAACCATTACAAAGAGTGCATATCAAAATCAACTGACAACACCAATCCCTGAATTCAAATGCTTTCAATCTCAAACAGGACAGACACACACAGTTCATATGCTAACGATCGTTCTACCTCTTCCTCTTCTCTCTCTCTCTCTCTCTCTCTCTCTCTCTCTCTCTCTCTCTCTCTCTCTCTCTCTCTCTCTCTCTCTCTCATCTCCACGCTGTCCAGCTCCTCTTCTGGCGTGTGATCCTTGGGCATGTACACTGGCTCTATGTAAGCATGCTCATGTCTGTTGTGCTTGTGCAGAGAGTCCTCCAGCCACCGTGGGGCGCTGTTGTTCTCGTCCTCCATGTCTCCTGGGAGAGCCCGGGGAGCAGGGGCTTCTGCTGCTGCTGTGCGGGCAGAGTGGAGGCGGGCACGAAGCCGTGGTACAGCACCAGCGACGGGTTCAGCATCTCCACAGAGGGGCCGGAGGGTACGGCGCCCTCTGCAGACTGCACGGGGAGCTGCACGTAGCTGTGCGTCTCGGGGTCGAAGAAGGTCTTGGTGGTGACCTGCACGGGCATGTCCACCACAAAGTACTGGCCCGAGTCGGGGTCCTGCAGCAGTTTCCGCTGGGTCATGGGGTAGGACTGGGGCATCAGGTTCGAGGACGAGGGGGGGTACGTGCGTTCTGAGCTGTTCTGACGCATTGTTGAGGGGGGGTATGTGCGTTCTGAGCTGTTTTGGCGCATTGTTGGGGTACGGCGCTCAGAGCTGTTTTGGCGCATTGTTGGGGGGTGCGTCGCTCAGAGCTGTTTTGGCGTGGCAGGAAGCCGTTTAGGGAGGGCCGTCGGGAGGGGCTGGGGTGGGGTCTGTCCCAACGCTGTGGCGGTCCCTCGGGCTGCACGGACACGTCTCTCTCCAGACTCCGACTCCTGCGGTCGCCACGGTTACTGCTGCCATTGGGACTCTCCCTCACGTACACCTGCTGATGATGCTCAGGAGCGCGCTCAGACGAGCCCCTCCCGCTACCACTGCTCCTCAGGTCTCTATGGTTACCAATGTGCCGGTCTGTGCTTTGGCTCATGTGTTTGAGGCGTGCATGTTTGGCGCTGCTCCTGCCTTCACGGTCACCATGCTGACTGGTGTGGTTCGAGTGCGCGTTGCTGTGGCGACTGCTGGGTTCTGAAGTGTGTTTCTCTGTGTTGCTGTGGTGACCACTGGGCTGTGAAGTGTGTTTCTCTGTGTTGCCGTGGCGACCGCTTGGTTCTGAAGTGTGTTTCTCTGTGTTGCTGTGGCGACCGCTGGGTTCTGAAGTGTGTTTCTCTGTGTTGCTGTGGCGACCGCTGGGTTCTGAAGTGTGTTTCTCTGTGTTGCTGTGGTGACCACTGGGCTGTGAAGTGTGTTTCTCTGTGTTGCCGCATGACCGACTTTTGGTTCTGAAGTGTGTTTCTCTGTGTTGCTGTGGCACCGCTGGGTTCTGAAGTGTGTTTCTCTGTGTTGCTGTGGCGACCGCTGGGTTGTGAAGTGTATTTCTCTGTGCTGCTGTGGTTCGGCTCTGACTCCCTTCTCTCTCTGGGCCGGTTCCTCTGTTCTGTCTCTGGATGCTTTTTGCTCCGGTTCTCCTGCTTGAGGTCTGGGTTCCCTCCCCTGCGGTTCTTCTGGTCGGGTTCTGCTCTCTCCCCGCCATGCTTGCGGTCCACTCTGTTGCTCTTCCCCTCGGCCTTCTGGATGCGGCGCGTGGTCAGCTTCATGGCTCGCCGAAGCGCCTTCTCTGTTTTGGGCAGAACGGCCGGCGGGGGCTTCTTGCCCTCGGTGCCACTACAGACAGAACCAGAGTGCTCGCTGGGGGCTTTAGAACCCTCGGTATCGTCAGCCTGAGCCGCACTTAGCACCCCCTCCTCACCCCAGGTGTCCCCTGCGCTGGTGTAGCTCTTCAGGCCTTCTGATTGGGCGCTTAGCACCCCCTCCTCACCCCAGGTGTCCCCTGCGCTGGTGTAGCTCTTCAGGCCCTCTGATTGGTCCCCTGCGCTGGTGTAGCTCTTCAGGCCCTCTGATTGGGCACTTGAGATCTCGCTGGACACGGAGCTCCGCCCTCCCTCTTCCTCCGGCACCGTCAGCATCTGCCCTCGAGGCTGCTGGGAAGGCGAGGCGGCCGGAGCGGCAGAGGCAGCGCCAACTGCAGGTGTGGAGTCCTCAGGCAGCGGAGAGCTGGCCACCTCCACCAGGATGGGAATTCCCTGCGGAGCTCTGGGGGCTTCCGACTCCTCCTCGCCCCTCTCGGAACCCCGCTCGGAACCCCGCTCGGAACCCCGATCTTCGCCCCGTTCCGACCCACTCAGGCTCTCCCGAGGGGACCAGGGCTGCGCCATCACATCCTGTAGAGCCCTGTGCAGGATGGGCCGCACTGTCTTGGTGACGGGGGAGGTGGCGAACGTGTTGTCCTTGACCTTGAACAGCACGGGCTTGCCAGGGGTCGGGGAGGACGCGTTGGACTTGCCAGGGGTCGGGGAGGAGGCGTTGGACTGGCTGGGGGTCAGGTCCTTGGGGGTGAGGGTCTGGGCCTGCTCGATCAGGCTGCGGACCCAGCCGCCCTTGTCCATGTCGCTGAGGGGAGACATCAGGCGTTCGGAGGCGTCTGATTCACTTCCTGGGTTGCTGAAGGCGCGGGAATCCCCGTCTGTCTTCCCAGAGTTCTCCTTGGGTCTGTGGGACGAGCCGTCGCCGTGTAGGGAGGGGGACGTCCCCGGGGTCTGCAGTGGGCTGAACGTGGGGGATCTGAGCTTCAGGATGTCGTGAATCGTGACGCTGTCCACTGCAGGAGCGTCTGTGTCGTGGGACGCTGGGGGCGCTGGTTTAGGCTTGCTGCTGACTTCACCAGCGGGGGCCTTCTCTTCACCTGACAGCCCCAACAGACTTAAGAAGTCTCTTGCGTAGCTCCTGCTCTGCTTTGCTCTCTGACCATTCTGAGCTGAGCTGTCTCTATCATTCTGAGCTGAGCTGTCTCTATCATTCTGAGCTGAGCTGTCTCTATCATTCTGTTTTCTCTCCTTCTGATCAGTATCTGTGTTTCTGTCTCTCACTTCCTCTGTCACCGTTCCGTTCCCCTCCTCTCTCCTCTGCGCTGCCTCACTCTTTGCTGCATACGTCATTGTAGGATCAGGAAATCCTTTCACCTTAGCGGTGTAGATCTGGGCTGAGTGCTTTGAGTTGGGTTCTGCAGTCCCTGAGAAGACTTCTGATTTAAGCTGGTTATCTGTGTGTTTTTCAGCTCTCTGGGACTCTGTGTGGGTGGCTGTTTTTGTCCTGGTGCTGGACTCCTGGTTGCTAACTGCTAACTGTTTGTTATCATTGCTAATTGCTAACTGTTTGTTATTTGTGTTAGTAGCTAACTGTTTGCTATCTGTGTTAGCAGATAACTGCTTGTTATCTGTGTTAGAAGCTAACTGTTTGTTATCTGTACTAGTTGCTAACTGTTTGTTATCTGTGCTAGTTGCTAACTGTTTGTTATCAGTGCTATCTGTTAATTGTTTTTTATCTGTGCTAGTTGCTAACTGGGCTTCCTTGTTTTGTGTATCTGCCCTCTGCTCTCTCTCCCTGTCGACGTGCACTCGATCCCTTCCTTCAGCCTTGGTGATGGACTCATCCTCTGCAGACCTCTCAGCATCTGCTTTATCCTCATCTCTCATGCCGGGCTTGCCTTTCCTAGGAGGAACAGCAGGGGGCGTTCTCGATCTCTGTGCCCTGTGTTCCCTACTAGTCCTCTCTCTTCTGCCATCTCTCTCTGAGCCGTCCTGCCTCTTCACCCTCTCTGAGCCCTGTCCTGTCCAATCAGGGTTTGTGTTATCTGTGCTGGACCCGCCCCCTCTCCCCTGTCCTCTCTCACCTGCCTCTCCCTCTCTGTTCTGTTTGGTCTGCTGGACGGAGTGCTGATGAGCAGCCTCCGCTAATCTCCCTTGACCAGCTGGGACCTGTGCGGTGTCGCCCTGCTGTACGGAGCGCAGAGTCTGGCCTCCACTCTTGACCACGGGATCATCAGTGTTCTGGCCTCTGGTTCTCGGAGCTCTGTTGGTTTCTCTGTGTCTCTGCTCGGCTGGCACGGTTCTGCTCTCCTGAACGTGCCCTCTGCCTCCACGCTGCTTGTGTTCTGTTGCTAGTGTGTTCCGGTGTTCTGTTGCTAGTGTGTTCCGGTGTTCCGATGCTAGTGTGTTCCGGTGTTCCGGTGCTGGTGTGTTCCGGTGTTCCGGTGCCGGCCTCTGTGCGTGCTGCTCGGTAGATGACCCCTGACCTTTCCGTTTCCTCTCCTCCCTCTCGGCAATGAGCTCCTCCAGCGCCATGGTGGCCAGGTCGTACTTGTGGACCGGAGCGCTCTCCTTCTTGGTGTGCTAGTGTGTTCCGTGTTCTGTTGCTAGTGTGTTCCGTGTTCTGTTGCTAGTGTGTTCCGTGTTCTGTTGCTAGTGTGTTCCGTGTTCTGTTGCTAGTGTGTTCCGTGTTCTGTTGCTAGTGTGTTCCGTGTTCTGTTGCTAGTGTGTTCCGTGTTCTGTTGCTAGTGTGTTCCGTGTTCTGTTGCTAGTGTGTTCCGTGTTCTGTTGCTAGTGTGTTCCGTGTTCTGTTGCTAGTGTGTTCCGTGTTCTGTTGCTAGTGTGTTCCGTGTTCTGTTGCTAGTGTGTTCCGTGTTCTGTTGCTAGTGTGTTCCGTGTTCTGTTGCTAGTGTGTTCCGTGTTCTGTTGCTAGTGTGTTCCGTGTTCTGTTGCTAGTGTGTTCCGTGTTCTGTTGCTAGTGTGTTCCGTGTTCTGTTGCTAGTGTGTTCCGTGTTCTGTTGCTAGTGTGTTCCGTGTTCTGTTGCTAGTGTGTTCCGTGTTCTGTTGCTAGTGTGTTCCGTGTTCTGTTGCTAGTGTGTTCCGTGTCTCGGCTGCTAGTGTGTTCCCGTGTCTGGTGCTGGTGTGTTCCGTGTTCTGTTGCTAGTGTGTTGTGTTCTGTTGCTAGTATGTTCCGGGTGTTCTGTTGCTAGTGTGTTCATTCGATGCTAGTGTGTTCGGTGTTCGGTGCTGGTGTGTTCGGTGTTCGGTGCCGACACTCTGTCGCGTGCTGCTGTTAGATGACCCCTGACCTTTCGTTTCCTCTCCTCCTCACCGACAGTAGGCTCTCCGAAGCCATGGTGGCCAGGTGGAGTACTTGTGGACATGGCGGCTCTCCTTCTTGGTGTGTGTGCTCAGCGGCTCGATCTGCATCTGGTCCAGCTGGTCGAACAGGTCTCGCTTGGCTTGGGTATTTCCCCTGAGGGACAGGACGCCCTTTGGTAGCGTGTTCCGTGTTTAACGTGCCGCCTCTGTGCTGCTGCCTGCAGATGACCCTGACCTTTCCGCTTCCTCTCCTCCCTCTCGCAATGAGTTCTCCAGCCATGGTGGCTGGGTCGTGACTTGTGGACCGTAGCCTTCTTGGTGTGTGTGTGCTCAGCGGCTCGATCTGCATCTGGTCCAGCTGGTGCTAACAGGTCTCGCTTGGCTTTTGTGGCTTCCCTGAGGACAGGGCCTTCTTCGGGCGCGTCTCTCAGGCGCTGGCAAAACTATGTCATGTTGCTCGAGACCCTCCTGCTCCTCACTGGTTACGGCTGGTGTATTTTTAGCCCTGGAGCTCTCGTTTGGCTCTGGTATGTCCATCCGGGGCAGCTGCTCGCTTGGAGTGCGCCCCGCAAAGTGCTTGGAGTGCGCCCCGCAAAGTGCTGCGTCCTTCATGCTCTCGGCCTCCTGGTGCCCCTGTCGAGTCTGAAGCTCCACTTTCATCTGCTTCAGCAGAGCCACCTCCTGCAGCTCGTCCCAGTCCCCGCACTCCTCCTCCTCCAGGAAGGCGCTCCTCTGGCTCTTGATGTAGTTGTTCTGCCGCGCGGAGAAGGCGTGTTTAGCCTCGCTGCTGGCGTCTGTCTCTCTCGTGCTGGCGTCTGTCTCTCTCGTGCTGGTCAGCGCTGACGCTGCAGCTGCTGCCGAATCCTGCTCCCTCTTCGCCGGGTGTTTTACGCGCGCTGGAACAGCAGGAGCTGATGGTTTCGCTGGCACATCTGGAGGTGTTGGCTGTTTGGGCATAGCTGATGGTTTCGCTGGCACATCTGGAGGTGTTGGCTGTTTGGGCATAGCTGATGGTTTCGCTGGCACATCTGGAGGTGTTGGCTGTTTGGGCATAGCTGATGGTTTCGCTGGCACATCTGGAGCTCTTTCCTTTAATGTCTCTCTGTCTCCTCCTCTGTGTGCAGCAGCGCCTCTGTCAAGGGGACTCACAGGTGACCGGTCGTTGCTTCTCTTCTTATTCACACTCGCTTGCGTCTCTGCCACGCTGTTCTGACCTTGCAGCTCTTTCACTCTCTCCTTGACAGATTTCTTGGGGGGCTCTCTCTCTTTCCTGATTGGCAGATTGCTCTGTCCTGCATCGCAGGCCCTGCCCTCCTGTGTCTCCATGGTAACCTTGGCGGCGTGTTGCGTGGGGTGGACGTCGTCTGCCTCAGTGTTGGCCCTCCTGTAGAGGTTCAGACTCGGGTATCCAGGGCTTCTGCTCTGAGCCCCCGAGTGCGGGGAGCCTCCCTGAGCGCTGCCCGCCAGGGGACGGACAGCTGGTCTCTCCCCCAAGCGCCCTCTCCCGCCAGCTCTCCCCTGCCCCGCATCGCACCCTCGGACCAGCTTTCCGCCTGCTGGTTCCCTGGCAAAGCCAAAGCGCTGGTGGACTCCAGCACCGGGCTCATCACTGAGGCCGTGCCGTCTGTCACCACGAGCACTGGCGTGCCCGTCTCCGCGTCCGAGAGGTCCTTCCACAGCTTGCTGGGGTCAACGGGGTCGGTGGGCCTGAACCGGGGTGGGCTGTATCGGGCCTTGACCCTCTTCCTGTTGTCCTTGAGGTTGAAGAGCAGGCTGGAGGCGATGGACCTGTAGCTCTCCCGCGCCTTAGGTGGCGGGGCCTTAGGTGACATGGGTTGCCTGGTTGCCTTGAGGATGTCGAGGGTGGCGGGCGAGAAGAGGGCGGGGTCCAGGCTCTCCGTATCCTGGCGACAGGGGAGGATGGGCGTGAGAAGGTGCGTGATGTTGAACGGCGTGGAGCTGGCCGAGCTCAGCTCCTCCATACGCCTCACTTCCTGTTTCCTGGACGGCTCGGCGCTCGTGGGCGGCCTGCTCTCCACAGCAGGAGAGCTCTTCTCCACTGGGCCAGGCGGAGCCGCGCTATGCGCCCTACCCCTGTTCCGCCGCCAGGGGGCACTACACTCCACGCTGTCTGTTGAGCGCCTCTGCTCCAGGACCGAGGGAGTCTGCGCCACAGAGGGAGTCTGCGCCTCTCCAGGCCTGGACAGCTGCTCAGCGCTGCCCCCCAGTGGCCTCAGGCCGTCCACCCCCTGCAGTCTCTCTGCTCCCTTTGACCCTTCTGCCCTCTGAGTGCTGTCTGCACCCTGGACAGTCTCCACTATTTCCGTTCTGTTCTGCACTGCGTCAGTTCTGATCTGCACCGTGTCAGTTCTGTTCTGCACCGTGTCAGTTCTGTTCTGCACCGTGTCAGTTCTCTGTGCAGTGTTTGCTTTTTGTGCATTTTCTATTTTCTGTCCTCGCTCTGCGTTTTGCACATGCTCAGTCCCCTGTGCTGTGCTGTGTCTCTGGGTGCGTTGTGAACTCTGTGCTGTTTCTGTTTTCTGTGACAGTGTGTGTTTCTCTGTCCCCTGCCCTGCCTCGAGGGCCCGTCCAGCTTCTGATCTGTGTGTGGGCTCCTGTGTGTGTGCTGGTGGGTCGCGTGTGTGTGCTGCTGTAAGCTGTCTGTAAAAGCTGGAGTCGCACCAGCGGGGGAAGCTGTCGGAGGGCAGCAGGTCGGAGATGTGCTCCTGACCGAACGGGAACTGGTTGAGGTCCTTCCAGGCCTGAAACGGGCTGAACTCGCTGTGCAGGAAGAAGTTTCGCGAGTTCAGCTTCTTTAGCTTGCTGGACCTGCTGTTTCTGGACTTGAAGGACTTCCCAGACGGGGCGCAGCTGCCGTCCCTGCCCGCCTTCTTTGTATTGGAGGGTTCGCCGTGCTTCCTGGGGTCGGCGAACTCCGCCAGCTCCCTCTGGATGCTGATCAGCGCTGACTTATCCCAGGACTCCGTGCCATTCCCACCCAGCATTCCGTTGGGCGTTTTGGTGGCGTCGCCGTTCTTGGTGAAGGCGGACAGGAGAGACGACACGTTATTGTGTTGCCAGGCAGCAGTGGTGGTGGCGCCGTTCAAGCTGCCGTGCTTCTTGGCAGCGACGCCTGGGCTGTTTTCCGGAACCTTCCAAGCGTTCTCGTCGGTCAGCGGCTTCAGCAGGCAGCCGCCAGTCAGCGGGGAGAGTCCGGTGAACTCGTCGCTGTAGACGGCCTCGTCGCCGATGCAGAGCGAGCGGAAGGCGCGGTCGGTCAGCGTGCTGACCTCACGGTCCGCCTCGTCCATCAGGCTCTCGCAGGAGCTGCTCAGGCGCCGGTGGTGGCGTGTGACACGCAGACACACACTCCGCTTGTCCAGGAGGCTCATGGTGACGTCCTGTCTCGTCACACACACACACACACACACACACACACACGTAGTCCAGTGGAGAGGGAAGGGGTGGAGAAGGTGTGTGTGCTCTCTGGTCAGGCTGGTGAGGTCACCACTTCCCTAAAAGACAGAAAGAAACACACACATCAGGAACTAAAACACGCACACACTCACACGCACACACACACTCCCACGCACACGACAAAACCTAAGCTTGGCCTTATTTAAGAGCTTCTTTAAACAGTATTATGGGACAATGTTCTATTCTGGGGATACATATTTTCAACCCAAACTTAAGATTGCCGCCCTACATATCAACACTAAAGTTGATGTTTTAATATCTGTTTTGAACATTGATGAAGTTCTTTCTTGACTAGTCTGATGTGTGTGTGCAGTGTGTTGGTGTGTATGAGTGTGTGTGGGTGTGCTGGTGTAGCTCAGACTAGTCCATCAGTGGGTCATGTCCACTGACGGGGAGAGCGTGTCTGAGCAGGTGTGTGTGTGTGTGTGTGTCTGAGCAGGTATGTGTGTGCAGTGTGTGAGTGTGTGTCTGAGCAGGCATGTGTGTGTGTGCAGTGTGTGAGCGTGTGTCTGAGCAGGAGTGTGTGTGTGTGTGCAGTGTGTGAGTATGTGTCTGAGCAGGCATGTGTGTGTGTGGGTGGGTGTGTGTGCAGTGTGTGTGTCTGTGTGTCTGAGTAGGCATGTGTGTGTGCAGCGTGTCTGAGCAGGCATGTGTGTGTGTGTGTGCGTGTGAGCAGGCATGTGTGTGTGTGCAGCGTGTCTGAGCAGGCATGTGTGTGTGTGAGCAGGCATGTGTGTGTGTGTGTGTGTGTGTGTGTGTGTCTGAGCAGGCATTCGCTGGGCTATTAGATGACCTAAATTGTTCTGGAGCTGAACGGAAAGCTCTGAGACCTTTGGGTGGCCGGTACAGTACTGGTGTGTGTGTGTGTGTGTGTGTGTGTGTGTGTGTGTGTGTGTGTGTGTGCCTGTGTAGCTCTGCTATGCTCTGACAGTACTGTCGCTTCACTATGATGTATCTGATGTTTGTGTGGGCAGTGTGTGTGTGTGTGTGCAGTGTGTGAGTGCAGCTTTGCTTAGCTCTGTCAGATGTACAGTACTGTCGCTTCACTATGATGTATCTGATGTAGGTGTGGGCAGTGTGTGTGTGTGGGCAATGTGTGTGTGTGTGTGTGGGCAGTGTGTGTGTGTGCAACAGATTTACAGTACTGTCGCTTCACTATGATGTATCTGATGTAGGTGTGGGCAGTCAGGGCTTAAATTTCACTGCGGGATTGCGGGTATTGCGCATAATTTGTTCAAGTCCCGCAACTCTAGCCATCATAATGCGAGAAATTCCCGCATACACTTTTACAGCCTGTCTGATGACGTTAATATAGCCTAATCATTAAGTGGCGAGTTGAATTGAACATAGCCTCATGCAGACGCACACACACACGGAGAGAGAGAGAGAGAGAGAGAGAACCACTTTGCGCTTACGCAAATAGGCTACGCTAACATGGCAAACTTTTACATCTGGAAAGAGCTCCTTGGTAACGATCCTGCTAGCTCAGGTCACGTCAACACTTGATCCCAGAAAGATTGTCTTCGACATGTTAGTTTTTTGAAAATTTATTGTATCTAATGACATAGAAAACATAATAATTTGCATACACATACCGCACTATGCACAACTTTTATTCACTAGCGACTATAGCCTAAAACCGTCCAGGTTGAAGGGGGCTAATTACTCCATAGAATTACTCTCGTATTTTCTTAAAGTGACAGGCACTCAATTACACCTACTCATCAGCAATGTGCACTCAATTGGACCTACACACCACATTAAAGATATGCCTAAGTGTTATAGATTAAACGTCAATATGAGGCATTCAAATTACTAAATATGTTTAGCTACTAGTAATTACTAGTAAAATGCTAAATGCATTATTAAATAAATACACTCTATATGAATTCAAAAATATATGATAGAAACATATCACATAAGCTATCATTTTCAGTGTGTGTTTGTGTGTGTGGAGAGAGTCAAGCAGAATCTAGGATGTCCACTGTTGTGAATGATCCCACTACAGTATATATTACTGATGACGTCAGGGTGGTGGGGGCCCCAAAATCAAACACTTTTTTTAAAAAAGTATCGAAGTATTGAAATCGCAATTCTTGACTTGGTATCAGAATCGACCCCCCCTCCCCCCAAATTGTGTAAATCCCCCCTACATGAATAACCTAAGGGGGGAATTCCCCCCCATTTTGAAAAATGAATTTTAAGCCCTGGCAGTGTGTGTGTGTGGGCAATGTGTGTGTGTGTGTGTGTGTGTGTGTGTGTGTGTGGGCAGTGTGTGTGTGTGTGTGTGGGCAATGTGTGTGTGTGTGTGTGTGGGCAGTGTGTGTGTGTGCAACAGATGTACAGTACTGTCGCTTCACTATGATGTATCTGATGTAGGTGTGGGCAGTGTGTGTGTGTGTGTGTGTGTGTGTGTGTGTGTGTGGTGTGTGTGTGTGGGCAATGTGTGTGTGTGGGCAATGTGTGTGTGTGTGTGTGTGTGTGTGTGTGTGTGTGTGTGCAACAGATGTACAGTACTGTCGCTTCACTATGATGTATCTGATGTAGGTGTGGTGTGTGTGTGTGTGTGTGTGTGTGTGTGTGTGTGGGCAGTGTGTGTGTGTGTGTGTGGGCAATGTGTGTGTGTGTGTGTGTGTGGGCAGTGTGTGTGTGTGCAACAGATGTACAGTACTGTCGCTTCACTATGATGTATCTGATGTAGGTGTGGGCAGTGTGTGTGTGTGTGTGTGTGTGTGTGTGTGTGGGCAGTGTGTGTGTGTGTGTGTGGGTTATTGTATTGTGTGTGTGTGTGTGTGTGTGTGTGTGGGGTGTGTGTGTGCAACAGTGGGCGCAGTACTGTCGCTTCACTATGATGTATCTGATGTAGGTGTGGGCAGTGTGTGTGTGTGGGCAGTGTGTGTGTGTGTGTGTGTGTGGGCAGTGTGTGTGTGTGTGCAACAGATGTACAGTACTGTCGCTTCACTCTGCACCGCCATGCCAAACACACACTATATTTAGGAGCCCGGCTCGGATGCCTCCTCTCCCTGCCACTGCCACATGGCCAGTGTATACACACACACACACACACGGCAGCAGCACCATCAGCCTACATATGGACAGCTCCGCTGTAAACTCCAGACCGTAGATCACACAGAGATTTATGGCATTCTCTGCCATTATACTAAAGGAGCATGCTTATATAAGGTGTTGAATGCGTGAGCTGTTATTTGTCTGTGACCACACCCTGTCGTAACCCTCTCTTATAGCACTGATGCACACTGCTGCACACTGCCTGATATACTGCCAGAAGTACTATTATTAGTATTGTAGCAGACAGTTCAAGTTAATTTACCTGACCATAGCCAGCAGTTAGCCTCCCCATTCACCTGACCATACAGTTAGCCTCCCCATTCACCTGACCATACAGTTAGCTTTCCCATTCACCTGATCATAGTTAGCTACAGTTAGCCTTCCATTCACCTGACCATAGCCAGCAGTTAGCCTCCCCATTCACCTGACCATACAGTTAGCCTTCCCATTCACCTGATCAGAGTTAGCTACAGTTAACCTTCCCATTCACCTGAACATAGCCAGCAGTTAGCCTTCCCATTCACCTGAGCATAGTTAGCTACAGGTAGCCTCCCCATTGACCTGATCATAGTTAGCTACAGTTAGCCTACCCATTCACCTGAACATAGCCAGCAGTTAGCCTTCCCATTCACCTGAGCATAGTTAGCTACAGGTAGCCTCCCCATTCACCTGATCATAGTTAGCTACAGGTAGCCTCCCCATTCACCTGATCATAGTTAGCTACAGTTAGCCTTCCCATTCACCTGAACATAGCCAGCAGTTAGCCTTCCCATTCACCTGAACATAGTTAGCTACAGTTAGCCTTCCCATTCACCTGAACATAGTTAGCTTAGTTAGCTACAGGTAGCCTCCCCATTCACCTGACCAGATCAGATATCAGATAATCAGATATTGTCCAGTGTCGCTAATATAATGAGGTATTGGCTAATATGACTAATATGATATATTAGCTAATAAAGAGATAATGGCTTATGGTTATGGTATTTAGCAGACACTTTTGTCCAAAGCGACATACAAATAACAAAAATACAACAGTTAAATGTAACAGTAACAATTAAAAAAGAAAATAAATAAATACTATAATATTAATATTTAAGAGATAAAGGCGGTTCAGGTTCAGGTTACCCATAGGCACAGTAAACTAGGTTTACAGTCAAGGAGGCAGGACATCCTTCACACTTTGTAGACCACCACATGACATACAACACACAAACCATTAAACATATAAAACATATAAAACAGACCATAGGACATGGTTAAAAACATGTAACATAAAAACATATAAACAGACAGTAGATGCTAGTAGTGCATGACCAAGGTGAGTTTGTTATGTGCAAGTAATTCTACAGTTTGTTCAACAGAGTGATTGCCACTGGGACAAAACTGTTTTTAAATCTTGTAGTCCTACATCTAGGGACTATTAGCCTCCGTCCTGAAAGGAGATTCTGGAATTACCTATTCAAAGGGTGTAGGCTATCTTCTAAGATGGCCATAGCTGTCCGCTGTAGTTGTTTAGCATACAATACAATACAATTAATGTTATTAAAATAAAGAGATAATGACTAATGTTGTTAACATGAAGAGATAATGACTAATATTAATATAAAGATATGAAGACTAATGTTGTTAATAAAAAGAGAAAATGACTAATGCTGTTACTTTAAAGAGATAATGACTAATGTTAATAAAAAGAGAAAACGACTAATGCTGTTACTTTAAAGAGATAATGACTAATGTTGTTAATATAAAGAGAAAACGACTAATGCTGTTACTTTAAAGAGATAATGACTAATAATGCTTATTATAAAGTTCTAAGTGATGTTGTTATTATAAAGAGATGACCTGTCTGTGCAGCCCTGCGGAGGGACCTAAACTCAGAGGACACTGCAGAGCTGATCTGCCTGTGAATCATATCGTGTGTGTGTGTGTGTGTGTGAGAATCATGTCGTCGTTTACAGCCTGACCGCATGTGGGCAAGCTCCGGAAATAACTCAATGGGCCTTATTTATCCCCTGACCCCAGACTATAAGCAGCGCACACACACACCGACACACACACTCAGAGCAGAACTAGGCCACTCCTTAAAAGTCCAACCATGCAGCTCATGGCCTGAGTGGAGAGAGAAAACAGCGTTGGGTTTTAATCCAAGAGTTTAGAAGTAAGACCCTCGGGAATAAATCCTCAACTACATTTCTCTGAAAAGCGTTCTTGCAAACTCTCTCTTTATTATGGACACGGCTGCTGTTTACGTCAGGCAGATCTGGGATATAAATGCCAGTTTGAGAAGGTTAGGTTTTAGCTGGGGCGCAATGAATGTGACTTTTAAAAGATTATAATTTGATCTGAGATGGCAGCAACAGTGATATCCTCCCATCTGGTAAGACATTCAACTCATCAGGTCTTACAGTAACTTCCAACCTCAAGGAATAGAACCAAACATAGAAGTGCCATATTAACTATTTAAATGCCCAACATCCTGACGCAGTGAAACACTAAACTGACTATGTACTTAAACTTTACAGAAGTTCACATAATTAATAAACAAATCTATAGGCAACACCACACTCAAGGGAAAGTGAGAGGAATGTCCATAATCCAGCAGCCAAAAGCACCGCTGGTCAGACCGGGGTTGAGGTAGTGGGTTTAGTGTTGTTGAGATTTGAGTTCATCAGTATCAGATGACACAAACGCAGACCCAAAGAGCAGGAGGTTTTCAGACTCCACTAAAAGATCTGTGAGAGGCCACGCAGAGGTGACTCTTCTACAGTGCCGCATTCCCAACCCAAAACCAACAGGAGATTCCCACCTTTTTACTCTGCTGCAGAGTTCCATTTTGGAATGGGAGCGCTGAAGGGTATTCCGAGTTAGTTTCCCAGGGTTACCAGGAGCAAGGCTCTTCTCATCTGAAGTACATAACCACAGGAGAGGTATGAGTACAGGCAGAGAGAGAGAGAGAGAGAGGGATAGAGAGAACGGGACAGAAGGAGAGAGGCAGAGACAGAGCCTACCGGTTGGCCAGTTTGAGAGATAGATGGGCCTGAGGCAGCTGCTGTGCGTGGAGCTGGAACAGGCTAGCAGGTTAGCGAGCGCACTCGCACGGCTCTGCAGGGGGCCGCTGTGGAAATGGACACGCTGCTGCGCTATTTCTGTGTGAGGAGTCACAACAGTCCGAGAGCAGAGGCAAGTCCAGCGCCGCACGCCACTCAGGTCCACTCCTCCCTTATCGCCGGCCGGCTAACTACAACGCCCCACAGCAGGCCTCCAGCGATCAGCACTAGCGGAATGGCGGACGACCCGGGTCTCACTCACCCACAGCTAACTAAAAACAACGCGGTTATAGTGCTAGCATTAGGGCTAGTTAAGAGCAGGACAGCTCAGGGCTCCAGGCAGTGCTCTTACTGCTGAGGGGCTCTCCAACTCTTTGCACCCTGACTCATGTGTCCACAAACATGGGGAAGGGGGGGTGGGACAAATTTAGCCCCTTGCATCACACACACACACACACACACACACACAAGTGCTTTAAGTGGGCTGTGAGAGGCCTTTGGGGTCTGGGCAGCACAGCTGGTCAGGGTGTTAGCATTAGCATGCCCATTGTCCATACTTGTTTACTTCAGTCAAGTCAGAGAGCACCAGCAGCTGTCTCAGAGCAACAAGCCCACAGTCTCCCCAGGGGTTTCTGAATGAGTGCGTATCTCTGACAGTCTCTCACTGACTGAGACTATAGGAGTGTCATCACAACCTTTCCTTTCCTAGTAATGATGGCATTGTACAATTTGATCTGATATTAGTAATTAGTCTTTGATTTGTTTCATTTTGCAATATTTATTCTTCCATAATAACATGAAAAAACTCAATGATTTCCTGCCATTAGCTATAGTTTGAAGCTGTGACAAATTTCCAATAAATATCCTCCATTTCCATGGCGATATGACATGTTTCATTTCCTGTATTTCTGTCTCGGGGAAGTCTGTGTGTCCATTTCATACTGAGATCTGTCCTGCATTTTGTGTACACACACACACACACACACACAGTGTGAATGTTTCCATGAGAGACTGATGGTTGGTATGTTGTCCTGCAGTGCTGTTGCCTTCTACACACACACATACACACACACACACACACGGCAAGTCGAGGTAAGTTTTCTTTATGAGCAGTCAAAAGAACAAAGAAAAGTAAATAAGTTGTGCATTAAAACAGTTGTAAGGACATAGTCATGTAAAGATTGCTCACACTAAAGGAATGTAAAGTATGCAGGTAAAGATTGAATAAGTAGGCCTAAATAAGGAGTAGTTCCAATTAGACACAGACTCAGCTCTGGTTGGAGATCTCCAGCCAGGGAGAGGAGGCTAAACGCAGGTAAACACCGTTTACGCACCTCCTGAAATTCAGAAATAGCGTTTACCCACCTCCTGAAATTCAGAAATAGCGTTTACCCACCTCCAAAGTGCGTTTATCCACCTCTGCATCAAAGATTGGTCACTAGCCTACTACACTACATGGACTATCGCGTCTCATGTCATGGATGGAGTTTAAAAATGGACATCCGCCAGTTTTTTAAGCGCCGTCAAGACGGCAGCCCTCCCCCTGACGCCAGCAAACGGCCTCGGCTACAAGACCACAGTGAGTGAGCTCCTGAAAACAGTACTAAACGTTGTGTTTTTAAGGTTAATTTGGTTCACGGTAACGTTAGATTCATGCCACTGACTCAACAGGCCACAGCATTGATTAGGTTACTCCTTTCAGACACGAAGTGATGATGATGATGTGGAGGCCCAACTGCAGCACCACCACTAGACCTAGACTAGACTAGACTACACCTGATGATGATGCAGCACTACACCTGATGATGATGCAGAACTACACCTGATGATGATGCACCACCACTACACCTGATGATGCAGCACCACTACACCTGATGATGATGATACAGCACTACACCTGATGATTCACCACCACTACACCTGATGATGATGCACCACTACACCTGATGTTGATGCACCACTACACCTGATGATGATGCAGCACTACACCTGATGATGATGCAGCACTACACCTGATGATGCAGCACTACACCTGATGATGATGCAGCACTACACCTGATGATGATGCAGCACTACACCTGATGATGATGCAGAACTACACCTGATGATGATGCACCACCACTTCACCTGATGATGCAGCAGCACTACACCTGATGATGATGCAGCACTACACTTGATGATTCACCACCACTACACCTGATGATGATGCACCACCACTACACCTGATGATGATGCACCACTACACCTGATGATGATGCACCACCACTACACCTGATGATGATGCAGCACTACACCTGATGATGCAACACTACACCTGATGATGATGCACTACACCTGATGATGATGCAGCACCACTACACCTGATGATGTTGCAGCACTACACCTGATGATGATGCACCACTACACCTGATGATGATGCAGCACCACTACACCTGATGATGATGATGCAGCACTACACCTGATGATTCACCACCACTACACCTGATGATGATGTACCACTACACCTGATGATGATGCACCACTACACCTGATGATGCAACACTACACCTGATGATGATGCAGCACCACTACACCTGATGATGATGCAGCACTACACCTGATGATGATGCACCACTACACCTGATGATGCAGCACTACACCTGATGATAATGCAGCACCACTACACCTGATGATGCACCACTACACCTGATGATGATGCAGCACTACACCTGATGATGATGCACCACTACACCTGATGATGCAGCACTACACCTGATGATAATGCAGCACCACTACACCTGATGATGCACCACTACACCTGATGATGATGCAGCACTACACCTGATGATGATGCAGCACTACATCTGATGATGCAGCACTACACCTGGTGATAATGCAGCACTACACCTGATGATGATGCACCACTACACCTGATGATGATGCAGCACTACACCTGATGATGATGCACCACTACACCTGATGATGCACCACTACACCTGATGATGCAGCACTACACCTGATGATAATGCAGCACCACTACACCTGATGTTGATGCACCACTACACCTGATGATGCGGATGTTGCTGAATCTACAGTATTCTTGTTTGGAGGCACAAGTCAGTCAGTTCTTTAACTAGCTGGAAACCGGTGTAAGGAAAGTGTTGGAGTCATGTGGTCAGTACAAGGGTAGGAATTTCACCCCTTACGTTGGCCGAGATGCCCCTTTGAAAATCAGAGGTTTACAGGCCACTGTGGCCTTGGTGCCCCCTTCTCTCAATATTCTGGTTTGCGTCGGACTAATAGCGTATTTTATTAGCCTATGGCCTGACAAAATAATCTTTCACAGCGCAAATTATTGTAGCATTTTACGCAGTGGAAAAGTGACAGCGCACGGCAAGAAAGTAAGTGCGTCCAGATTCCCATTATTCTCAGTTGAACTACTTGCGAAGTAGCCTACTCGTCATACAGGCATCACAAGAATCACATCACATGAAAGAGCTTTTTCTCAGCTTTTAAAAGATGTTAGCCATTTGGTGAACAGTTCGCGAGACAAATAAATACTATGATTAAATTGAATCATAAATTCTAGGATCTGCGCCCATCTCCCTACCCATTCATCTTGGAATACTTAACGAACCCTTCGTTCAAAACATGGCAAACCATCAAAATAAGCAGGAGACCTTATCGAACACAAAGGTTTAAATCAGTCCCCTGTACAGTTCCAGAGTAATCCGGTTTTGAATTTGTAGCAAATTTCGACATGCATGTCTCCAAATTTGGGCTTTAAGTTTCACAACGTGTTTAATTTTTTTCCTATGTGATTTCATAACATGCCAAATACAAAATAAATGTTACAAATATCGCCTAGATGTCGGTAAATATTAAAATCAGAGGATATACAGCTGACTAAGAGTTTGTTAAAGTAGCCTTAATGATGACAAAATGCTAAGCATGCATCTAGGCTATTTGAGTTTCTTAAAGCTGAGCTATGCTTAAATTGTTCAATACATGATTTCATAACAGGCCAAATATAAATTAAATGTTAAATATAGCCTAGATATCTGTAAATATTAGATGATCAGATGATTTACAGTTCTATGTAATATGTCATGTTTCATGTTTTCATGTCATGTTTCATGTTTCATACAGTGATGCAGGTCTATTGAATAGGCTAAATACAATTTCAATCATTTTTATAGCCTACTGTATACAGTAGGCTATAAAAATGATTGAAATTGTTAACTTTGGCCTTGGTGCCCTGACATGTGGCCTTTGTGCCCCCCACCAAATATGGCCAACTGAAGGCCAAGTGGCCTTGCCCCCAGAATGGTGAAATTCCAAGCCTGGTCAGTAGAGTCTTTAATGATTAGAAACATTTAGAGTAATTCCTTATTTGTTTTATTTTTTTAATTATTATTATTATTATTTAAATATATATCCAGACTCACTCCATTTCTGTAGGTGGCGGTGATGCTTCCAAAAGTTGTTTGCCAAAAGCAAGAAGAAGAAGAAGAATGTATGCATCGTATACACTGGCGTGACAAAGGCAAAATGTCCAAGTGGGATGAATAGTGAAGGTATTAAGTATAAGTAGCAGTTAGGGGCCTTTGCTCAAGGGCAGTTAGGGGCCTTTGCTCAAGGGCACTTCAGCCGCTTATCTGCCCTACAAAGCCAAAGTGCAGTAAGAAACATTTTTGTGAAATTCACTTTTTTACACCAATATAAAATGCCATATCCTCCGATCAATCTATCAAAATCTCATTCATCTTCTGAAACATTTCCTGAAGATAGGGATTTTCATTTTACAGTATATGCTAAAATACAGTGTGGAAGACAAACAACAATGCTGTTTTTCCCAGTTTGGAATTTTCATAGATACTGCACTTTGGCTTTGCAGGTCAGTGGTCGGAGTTCGAAACGGCAACCCTCTGGTTACAAGACCAAAGCGCTAACCTGTAGGCCACGGCTGCCCCTAGAAGGCCCCTAGACTGACCCCTGGGGGACTACATGGGTCAAGGATGTTGTTTTTGAGGTGCAGTGTGTGTGTGTGTGTCCCTGTAGGACTGAGAGATGCACACATACACACAGAGAGAGTGACTGAGAGGTAGTCTGTTGCCTGTCCCCGACACTACAGTACAGGTGGTCTATTTGTGGCTTAACATATTTCATACTGTAGACCAGCCTCCACTCAGGTCACACACACACATACACACACACACACACACATACAGTGTACACACACACACACACAAACATGCTCAGCCCAGCCTCCACTCAGATCACACACACACACACACACACATGCTCAGCCCGGCCTCCACTCAGATCACACACACATGCTCAGCCCATGCCTTTACTCAGATCACACACACACACACATGCTCAGCCCAGCCTCCACTCAGATCACACATTCCCTAGCCCAGCTCCGGTCACATGCTCAGCCCAGTGTGTGTGTGTGTGATCTGTTTTATATTGTGTATGGTATGGAGGTGTGAAACAACAAAGTCATAGCCGAGGCAAAGCTGTAGGGTAGTAGAATTACACACACATGCACACACACACCACACATACACACACACACACACCTTGAATTTCCCCTTGGGGATCAATAAAGTATCTATCTATCTATCGCATGCACACACACCACACACACACATGCACACACACACACATGCACACACTACACATGCACACACACCACACTACACCACACACACACATGCACAAACATCACACACACACACACACACATGCACACACACACAGGCACACACTACATATGCACAAACACCACATACACACCACAGCTAATAATCCTGGATAAGATTTGACCAACATCTGGTCTGGTCAGTTTTGTGTGTGTCTATCTCTATCACCCACACCAGAGAGTTCTCTCTCTCTCTCTTCTTCTCTCTCTTCCTCTCTCTCTCTGTGTATATATATGTGTGTGTGTGTGTGTGTGTGTGTGTGTGTGTGTGTATATATATGTGTGTGTGTGGCCTATGTGTGTGTGTGTGTGTGTGTGGGGCATATGTGTGTATGTGTGTGTGTGGGGCGTTTTGCGGTAGCGTGGGGGAAAGTCCCTTGCTGGGTTTTGGGCATTGGCAGCAGAGGAAGCTCCTGTGTCAGCACCCCAGGGGAAGGACACACACACACACACACGCCCCCCAGGAGAAGGTCATCCAGCGACAGCCAGACAGATCTTCTGCCCTAGCAACAAACTCCTGATGATCTCGGGCTGACATAGTTAGTGTCATATCCGTCTGAGAGTGTGTGTGTGTGTGTGTGTGTGTGTGAGTGAGTGAGTGTGTGTGTGTGTGTGTGTGTGTGTGACTGAGGTCCGGTTATATGGGTCTAGCAGGAGTATAATCTGAGAACGGGTGAGGGATGAGTGTCCACAGGTGTAAGGTACTGTGAGAGAAAAATGCACACTCACAGACACATCATAACATGACCATGCTGGCAGACTCCTTGGAGGCCAGTCTCTCTCGCTGAGAACCCACTTATCCCCACACCAGCTCAGAACTAGCTGAGAACCCACGTATCAACACACCAGCTCAGAACTAGCTGAGAACCCACGTATCAACACACCAGCAGTATCTTGGCTGATGCTTTATTCCAATATGAATTCATAGCAGAGCCAGACTGCCTGGAGCAGGGTTAAGTGCACAACACACACACACACACAGTAGCAGCACCTCAGGGTTAAGTGTCTTGCTCAAGGCCACAACACACACACACACACACACACACACATACACAGCAGCAGCCCCTCAGGGTTAAGTGTCTTGCTCAAGGGTCAGTTGGGGATTGAACTTATCAGGCTACTGCATGCAAACCTGGCTACACCACCACTACACCATCATACACACACACACACACACACAAACACACTATAGTGGTGGTGGTAGTGTAGTGGCTAAGCATGCAGTAATCTGAACGGTTAGCGTAGCATGCAGTAAACGAAACGGTTAGCATAGTGGTTAAGGAGCCAGGCTAGCATGCAGTAATCTGAACTGTTAGCGTAGTGGCTAAAGAGCCAGGCTAGCATGCAGTAATCTGAACTGTTAGCGTAGTGGCTAAAGAGCCAGGCTAGCATGCAGTAATCTGAACTGTTAGCGTAGTGGCTAAAGAGCCAGGCTAGCATGCAGTAATCTGAACAGTTAGCGTAGTTGCTAAGGAGCCAGGCTAGCATGCAATAATCTGAACAGTTAGCATAGTGGCTAAGGAGCCAGGCTAGCATGCAGTAAACTAAACAGTTTGCATAGTGGCTAAGTAGCCAGGCTAAGTATATAAGTATAAGTATATATACTCTTTTGATCCTGTGAGGGAAATTTGGTAAGGCTAGCATGCAGTAATCTGAAAACTGGGATATATGGTCTTGTTGGCCCCCACCATTGACTTCAAGGCAGCGCTGCCTGGAAGGCACTAGATTTAGGCATGGGTTAGGCAAGGCAGCACTGTGTTGAAGTCGACGGTGGGGGCCAAAAAGACCATCAAGCTAAAAGTGGGTTCAATTCATGGTTACCACCATGGTGCCCTTAAACAAAGTAGTAAACAAAGTAACTTTGGTAACTTGGTAGTGTATAATGGCTACGGGGACGCTGGCGAGACACGCCGCTCCATCTGGCATCATTTTTTTGTTTGTTTTTATGTAATGTTCGTAATTTTATGTAATGTCACGTTTATTTTTTGTATTGATTTGTCTAGTTAAATGTTTTCTCTCTCTATTTTTAATTTGTATTTATTTTATTTATTAATTTGTTTGTTGTCTGTCTTGTATGTCTTGGTGTCACGGGTACGCTGGCGACTACGCCGCTCCGTCAGGCATCTTTTGCGTTTGTTATTTCTTAAATGTAGTTCTATGTCTTGGTGTCACGGGTATGGCTTTACCCGCCTCCGTCCGCTATTGTCTTTGTTAGTCTATGTGTCAATGACAATGTCTTATATGTGGAGCGCTTTGGGTTGCACTCTGTGCACGTTAAATGCGCTATACAAATAAAACTGACTTGACTTGACTAATGCGGATGCTCAGACTTGCAGTTAGCATCTGCTAATGTCAGAGAGACAGGCTTCATAGAGTTACTGTTAGCATCTGCTAATGTCAGAGAGACAGGCTACATAGTTACTGTTAGCATCTGCTAATGTCAGAGAGACAGGCTTCATAGAGTTACTGTTAGCATCTGCTAATGTCAGAGAGACAGGCTTAAGTTACTGTTTGCATAAGTATAAGTATATATAAGTATATATACTCTTTTGATCCTGAGAGGGAAATTTGGTCTCTGCATTTATCCTAATCCGTGAATTAGTGAAACACACTCAGCACACAGTGAACACACAGTGAGGTGAAGCACACACTAATCCTGGCGCAGTGCGGCTACAGCGGCACTCAGGGAGCAGTGAGGTGCCTTGCTCAAGCGCACTTCAGCCGTTCTTACTGGTACAGGGTTCGAACCGGCAACCCTGCAGTTACAAGTCTGAAGCCCTTACCAGTAGGCCACGGCTGACCCATGCTGCCAAAGAGACATGTCAAAGAGACAGGCTACATAGAGTTACTGTTAGCATCTGCTAATGTCAGAGAGACAGGCTACATAGAGTTACTGTTAGCATCTGCTAATGTCAGAGAGACAGGCTACATAGAGTTACTGTTAGCATCTGCTAATGTCAAAGAGACAGGCTACATAGAGTTACTGTTAGCATCTGCTAATGTCAGAGAGACAGGCTTCATAGAGTTACTGTTAGCATCTGCAAACTTCCAAATGCCAGACTTCATAGGGTTACTGTTATGTATCATTCTACTCCACAGCCAAAGCAAGAATCTGGACGATGTGAAGGCTACTGGTTTGGATAGCAAGATGTAGGACTGATGATGTGAAGGCTACTGGTTTGGGTAGCAGAATGTAGGATGTGAAGGCTATTGGTTTGGATAGCAGGATGTAGGACTGATGATGTGAAGGCTACTGGTTTGGGTAGCAGAATGTAGGACTGATGATGTGATTGGATAGCAGAATGTAGGACGGATGATGTGATTGGATAGCAGGATGTAGGACTGGATGCTGGACGTCTCCAGGACCTGAGGGCAGGAATGTCTCGGGGATCAGCTCCTTAGAGATCAGAATTCTTCTGGTGGATGAGTTGTTTCATACGTAAAAGTGTCTCTGGATGTAAATAGTGGTAAAGTAGACGGAGTGTCTCGATGTAAATACAGTGTTTAACTAGACAGAATGTCTTGACAGAAAGTTCTGGAAGGTCAAATGGGTTTGGTGTTGCTGGCACATGACTACACATGACAACAAACAAACAAACAAAATATCTGATTACCACCCAAAACCAACAACACACACTCAGATCTGATTACATCCCAAAACCAACAACACACACTCAGGTCGCTTCACACATCATCATCCACACACAATGACACTCTCATTTTCTCAAACACACACACACACACAAACACCTCTGCTGAGGGCCAGGGCTCATGCCGTGTGTGTGTGTGTGTGTGTGTGTGTGTTCTTGATGATGAAGTGACAGTCGAGAGCCTCTGAGTGCCCTCATGCGCTACTGGACCTGCACCAGACCATAATAGTTCTAAGAATTCACCACAGCAACAGCACTGTCAGGGCACATTAGTGTTTATGTAACACCAAATGACTTGCCAAGGTCACTGATTAAGCACACAAACACACACATGCACGCACGCACACACACACACACAAACTCACACCACTGCAGGCATGGAGCAGCTGCTATATATCAGACATAAACATCATAGGATATAAACACACACACACACACACACACACAGGTCAGGTTCCTACATAAGGCTGGAGATAGATGAGTGGTCTGCTGGTATGGAGTACACACACACACACACACACACACACACACACACTGCGGGTATGGAACCCTGAATGGAGAGTGTGAATGTTGGCAGGAGTCGGACGAGAGGGTCAGACAGAGATTAGACTATTAATATAGCGCTGTCTACTGTCCTCACACACACACCGTGGTCATCACGGTCAGGCCAGCACTCAGAACTCTGCTCTGATGGAGAGATTCTAGAACCATACAAACCAATTGGCCTGGACGGATTAAAAACAAGCATAAACAAACAAACAAACACACGCAAGTCCCACCACAGGTAGCAAACTGCCCCTAACCCCTTCTGTTCTAACACCCCTGATGGTGTTCTAACACCCCTGTGTTCTATCACCCGACCCAAATCCATTATCTGCCTCAGCAAGGCAGGGCAGGAGCCACAGAGGGGGTATCTGTGGTGGCGGTGCCAGAGTATGGGCAGGTGGTCCACCCACAATGCCCCCAGACAGACCCTCACATGCCCACACATTAGAGCCCCCATTACAGACCGTCACATACCCCACACACACATCACACATTAGAGCCCCCATTACAGACCCTCACATACCCACACATTAGAGCCCCCCAATCCAGATAATACAATTGTGCTGCTGGTAACATCTTTATGTTATGTTGATAATGTTGATATCATGCTGATAATCTGATCTATCACACACAGTATATTTCATATACTGTAGACACAATACAACTCTGCTGTTTTTAAGCAGGTGGAGTCAGACAACTCAAGAGTCAATGAGTTTAAGGAGGAGCTATTTTTAAAACATCCTACGGCTCATATTTCAGACTGTCTGTGTGTGTGTCTGTGTGCTCTGAGAGGAGAAACAACAACGTTTATTAGGTCATCAATCAGATATCAGGGCTTATCAGATGATCTGCTTATCAGATATCAGGGCTTATCAGATGATCTGCTTATCAGATATCAGGGCTTATCAGATGATCAGATATCAGGGTTTATCAGATGATCTGCTTATCAGATATCAGGGCTTATCAGATGATCAAGTTATCAGATATCAGGGCTTATCAGATGATCTGCTTATCAGATATCAGGGCTTATCAGATGATCAGATATCAGGGCTTATCAGATGATCTGCTTATCAGATATCAGGGTTTTATCAGATGATCAAGTTATCAGATATCAGGGCTTATCAGATGATCAGATATCAGGGCTTATCAGATGATCTGCTTATCAGATATCAGGGCTTATCAGATGATCAGGTTATCAGATATCAGCCGTTATCAGCTGCTTAGACACGCGTTACTGAAGTTTGTACCGAGTAAAATATTACCCAATTTTTTTTGTAATGCCTTACATTACCGCGTTACCACATTTTGTAACGCATTACTCCCAACACTGGTCCTAATGTACTCTAACAAGGGGCTGTGGATGTTAGACAGTTCCTGAGCATCCTGGGTGTCTTATCAAAAACAATACAAATATGTATTCTGAGATGATGACACCTTGAGGATGTTCTAGGCTATTTAAACTGCAGTTATGTCAAACTCAAATGAGCCATTCCAAAATGAGCGTGTGGAGGTGGGTCAGTACTTGTGTGATGTGGAAGTGGGTTAGTCCATGTGTGATGTGGAGGTGGGTTAGTCCATGTGTGATGTGGAGGTGGGTTAGTCCATATGTGATGTGAAGGTGGGTCAGTACTTGTGTGATGTGGAGGTGGGTTAGTCCATGTGTGATGTGGAGGAGGGTTGGTCCATGTGTGATGTGGAGGTGGGTTAGTACATGTGTGATGTGGAGGTGGGTTAGTCCATGTGTGATGTGGAGGTGGGTTGGTCCATGTGTGATGTGGAGGTGGGTTGGTCCATGTGTGATGTGGAGGTGTGTGATGTGGAGGTGGGTTAGTCCATGTGTGATGTGGAGGTGTGTGATGTGGAGGTGGGTTGGTCCATGTGTGATGTGGAGGTGTGTGATGAGGAGGTGGGTTAGTCCATGTGTGATGTGGAGGTGTGTGATGTGGAGGTGGGTTGGTCCATGTGTGATGTGGAGGTGTGTGATGTGGAGGTGGGTTGGTCCATGTGTGATGTGGAGGTGTGTGATGTGGAGGTGGGTTAGTCCATGTGTGATGTGGAGGTGGGTTAGTCCATGTGTGATGTCATATGGCCTCGGAGCTGACTGGATAGAATATAAGACACATGAACACATGCACTCACACACACACACACACAGGGAGAGACAATAACACATGCACTCACTCACACACACACACACACACACAGGGAGAGACATGAACACATGCACTCACTCACACACATACACACACGGAGAGACAATAACACACACACACACACACACAGTGAGAGACAATAACACATGTATACATACAAAAAGAGATACAACACACACACAGACACAGTGAGAGAGATGAAAATAACCCACAGACAGGTTGTGACTTGTGCAGGTTTACCTGGAGAGACCTGTAGGTGGCGCCACTTCTGGACTACAGTTTTATTAAATGCTTACACACTAAATCTTTGCTTGTCACACAATTTTCTAAACATGTCTTCTAAACATCATAACCCCACACCAAATCTGCAAAACCATACACTAATTCTCAGTGTTTGACTCAGTTTTCAATTGACTAAAACACATTTTGCAAAACACCACACACAATTTTCTACTTAGAGTAACACACAAAAATCGAACAGGAAGTAACTTTATTTCATTTTTCAAACACAACCCATCAAAAGGCCACTACATCACCAGTGCTTCACTCTCTCTCTTCACATGTGTAAACACTCTTTACTTTACTGAACACCATCCAATCATTGCCTTAGTGTAGGCCTATGAGTAGACATACTGTACTCTCTATGTAGGTATGGACCCTCTCAATCTGCTCCTAGAGGATTTACGGTTGAAATGTTCAGAACCAATGCAGATACTTTGAAAGGAATGTTCTACAAAAAGTCGACACACACACACACACACAGACAAACAAACACACACACACTTTCCTTTGCTTTATTCTTGTTGGCTGTAAAATACTGTATTTGCAACAGCAAGTTATTTGCAAAAAAATCACTATTTTTGGTTTCAATAATACTGTGTATTTCAACTTCTGTCTGTACCGTAACTTTCACTCTTGTATGGAAATACATAAAGCCTATGAAAGACAGAAGAGCGTTTTTTGAGCAACAGTGTGTACATGATGTATCCAAAATTTCATATTATGACAAAAGTGTTTGTAACGTGAGGCAAATGTTTGCTTTAAAGATGTGTTTTTGACATTTTGAATGTTGTGTGTCATTTTGCTGGAGATTTGAGGCATTTTGCATTTTGTGTGAGCAATTGTGGGTTTTGTGTGTGGAGTTTTGAAAAATAGACACAGAGTTTTGAAAACGTGTGTAAACAATTGTAAAAAACTGTAATACTGACGGTTCCGTGTTAATCCCCAGTGAGGCCTGTAGATGGCGCCACTTCTGGTTAATACTGATGGTTCCGTGTTAATCCCCAGTGAGGCCTGTAGGTGGCGCCACTTCCGGTGTTATTCGATCGGTAAACAAATAAACAACCATACAGTATATATATATAGCTCTGTAAGTGGCGCCACCTACAGGCCTCACTGGGGAATAACATCTCTTAATTAAGAGACCACTGCACATTTTTCTGATGTCATACTACGGTTGCTGAGTTACTGAGCGAATGAGTAGTCATATTCAAAATTGAGAGAGGTCTTTTTAATTTTTCCAGAGCTATATGTATATATATATTTATTAGGGCTGTCAAGCGATTAAAAAAAATAATCAAATTAATTACATACTCTAAATTTTACTCAAGTACAAGTAAAAGTACAACATGTCTATTTAAGTAAAAGTACTGAAGTACTTGTTTTTAAAAGTACTTGAGTATCAAGAGTACAAGAGTAGCCTACATTTTCTAAATATTGCATTACTACTGCCACAGTGCTTACATTTATGTACAGAATCGTCCTACATGGAGTTATGAACAATTTTAATGTTAATACCTTGGAGAATGTAAAAGGAATTGAAAGTAAAATCAAGTAATTTTCATCTTTTTACCATGTTGCCAGGGATGGGCAGTATTTGTAATACATGTATTTAAAATACGTATTTCAAATACAAAATACTATTTTGTAACTATAATGTTGTTTCTGTACTACAATGACACTGTTTCTACACTGCACATAGCTGTATGCTATGTACATATCTGTTATATATTTGTCATATTGAATATCCATATTTATTCTGTTTTATTATATTCTGTTAATACACTG
This sequence comes from Alosa alosa, assembly GCF_017589495.1. NCBI lineage: Eukaryota > Metazoa > Chordata > Actinopteri > Clupeiformes > Clupeidae > Alosa > Alosa alosa. The sequence goes on along the minus strand of NC_063194.1, from coordinate 35,241,376 downwards.
CATATATCTATATTATTATTTCTACTATTATAATGTTACTGCTACATCTACATACATTATTCTACTTATTGTATGAGATAACTGCTAATACACTGCACATATTTATATTTAATTCATATTACTCTAAACCAGCTTCTGTAAATCAACTGTATACTACTGTCTACATTGCACTATATTTCTTGACCTGTCTCTGTATATTTCTTCACCTTTCTATACTTTGCATCACATTGAATGCATACTGTACATGAATCACAGCTAAGATCTTTGGTTGCTATGAAGGCCAGTCGTTCTAAATGGATGGTTGCTATGGCCAAAGGCCAGTTCTATCTCTGCCGTTGTCAAGCGGGCATATCCTAACCTTATCTTATTTGAAGCATCTCTATTTTACTTATAACTTCCATACAGCGAGTCCCATTAAGAAGTGGCCACTTCATTCACACTTACCGTGATTCACGCAGCAACATTATTAAATGAATCTGTCACCATATGCCTATGCCAACGTTTGCAAGGAGGAGAACATTTTAATTTGATTCACAATGAAAAGTTACATTTAATGTACATGTTGACAATGAGTATGCTAGTTTTGGTTGTTGTTGGTGTGGTTACTGCATCCCTTAGTTATGCCTACAATGCAAAATTGTTCCCTCGCGATTGTTAGATCCTGCAGACGCATTTCAAAACATCGCGACGTGAAATGGCACCACAAAAATTGTTCGGTCTTAGTGAGTTAGGAGTCTTCGCGACTTCTTTTAAGCTGTCACAGACTCAGGCGCTACTTTTAGGGCTAAAATGCTTCCTGAATTACTCTTAGTGAAAAAAAAATAGTCCTAAAGTTACGAGTACAAGCATCTCATATCAAATGACCATGGCATCACGCTAAGCAACATAAATCCCATACAGCAACATCTCCTCCCTAGCTTCTAGCCACACAAGAAATGAATAATGTTAAATCTCTGCTTCTAGCATGCTTCTCCGCTTAGCATTCTAACGGTACCGATCCACTTGCACGACACTTCATTTTGTCGTGTCGCATTCCACTCTAGTCCTATGGGTGACGCCTGCGACTTTAACGCTTCCACAAAGCATTCTGGGAAGGCAGCTGCATTTGAAAAATATGTCGACGACGTCAAAAGCTGGGCTTAAGCCCATCTTTATGGAAATGAATCCGTTGAACGCGAGGCGACCTCCAATGAAAGGACGAGGTTGTAGGTCCTTTGTTCTACCACAACGGTGCCTGTGAAACTTTGGTTCCGCTTACAAGACAAATAATATTTTAACGATCTCTTCCACGACCACTATTAGTCCATAAAACAAACGAAACTAGGATTTGGATGAATATATTGACTGTTGGTGTTTCTGGTAAGGATTTGAGATTGCATTGAGTAGTTTAAATAAAACAACATTTCCAAATGGCTTGCATAGTTTGTTTAGGCTATTAATGTGTTGTATACTGTTAAGTACATGCCTAAAATTGTGGTCCATTTGTGGAAAAACACTTAAGATAACGCTAAAACGAACTGAGTATGAGCTGGTAACTGACATTTTAAACAAAACGCCCACACACCCACTGAATGTGGGGAGGCAGCGAGCGACATCTATGCGCGACGACAAAATGAAGTGTCGTGCAAGTGGATCGGTACCGTAATAACAGAAGGGGCACATTTATGTTGACCACTACCATATGACTCATTATATCTGTAACTGTATAAAACACTTACTTTCATAACGCACACCATCCAGCACATACACATGGAAACCGATATTTTTAGGCACTTGGCCACGAACTCAAAACGTGTCTCTCTAAAGCTCTGTTCTAGAATCTTTGCTCTGTTGTTCCCAGAGTTGCTAGGCAACAACAAATAAACGAATGACAGTCTTTGATACCAATGGTATCAAAAAGTGTACGAAAGTGATTACTTAATGGATGTGTGGTTTGCAATTAGAATAAACAAGAAATAACATTTCCAATAATTTCCCATGATAAATTACATATTTGCACCTTCCTTACTTATGAAGCTCACTAATGCCACCGTATTTAGTAAAATGTAATACAACGTTGCCACCTAGCGTTCAGATGTATTTAACATTAACGTGACATTGCTTGCTTATTCTTTCGTCAACTCCATGCTTTTAGGAAAACAATCTTTTTATCATAGTTCCCTCTTCAATGAGCGATTACCAGCTCGTTTTTGTAACAGAGATAGCTGTTTATTGTCCCTAGGTTTACAGAAACACCTATTCATATTAATACGTAGCCTATGGAGCCACTGTTCATTACGGCCCAGAATGTCTTGCATGTCTTTACAACAAAACAACACAGTAAAACCTAAATGCCCGTAAACATATGCATTTGCATACTTGTAAAATGTTTAATAATACTCTCCCATCATGATATTTAACAATAATGAAAATTTTGATTTGAATACCGTCAATGTGAAAACAACTATTAGTACGTCAGCAATAAATAGCTAATGTTCTCCTTACCATTTCAGTTCGTAAGTCCATACTATCACATGGCAGAGCAAGGATTTCATGATTGGGCAAGGTTGCCCGGAGACATTGTTGCTGCCCAGAGACATTGTGCACACTCGGAAGGCATTGTGATAGATGTACCAGTACAACTGCAAATGTAGAAGGTGATAGTTACCAAATACGGGTGGGTGGTGTGCCAAATGCTGGAAACTTTTGGAATGTTTTTTTTTTTAGCTTATGCACCCTCACATTGGAGTCCCGAGTTCAAATACAAAATTTGGTATCAATATGTGACAGTGTTCCTGATATATGGACGACTTCCTGTTTCGGAGCTTTGCCGCCGATTTTGTTTGGCTGTGACGGGCAAACGCTTTCGAAAATCAAAAATCCTTCTGGTAACTTTTGTGAGGCTTGGTCCAAGGATAATGTACGTCAAGTTTCGTGGCGTTCGGACCAAATTTGTGACCTGTGAAAATTTAGTTTCGCTTTCTGTTCAATCCAATATGGCGGACGAACGACATGCCCACCTGACGTCATCTTCGCGACCAACTTACACCGGTACTGACCGGACGTTTTAATGTTGGAACGGTGTCTCTGTCTCAAAGGGCCTAGGCGCTAGGGCTGACAAAAAATTTGGGAGACGGGAAAAATAATAATAAAACTTAAGAAGAACAATAAGTGTGCTGCTTTGCAAGCACACTTAACTAACAAGACTGGCGGCAGGCATTATTATCATCAAGAGGTGGGCTAACCCGTAGGCCTACCTCCGGATTGCTTTGCATTGAGGTGCTACTTCAGACTTGACAAACTCCTATGGTAGGCAAGGGAAAATCTTTACTGCAGAAATAGTAGGTTGATGCTTCTGTCAACAGGACTGGTCTCTGTCAACAGGACAGGTCTCTGTCAACAGGACTGGTTTCATTTCTAAACATAGATAAAAATGTTTAATGTCTAAATGTTTCATTCACACAGGATCAAGCAGTCCTTTCTCATTTGTCTCCTTCAGTCACTGTAGCCAGACTGCACTGGGTCAAATGTCACTACAAAATGTGAATAATCAGCGTTATTTGTTTTAAACGCATTATTATATCTGTAATTAATTAATTAATTGAAATTAGCACGTTATTTTGACAGTCCTTATATAATATAAACCAACACAAGTCCTTGGTTAGATGCACGCTTGCATCTGTGGACGCCAACCATGCCAGGAATGCTTCCTCTAGGGTGGCATGACAACAATGCCAGCTTGCCAAGGCCTGCTTCTGCCACATGACCCTACCTTGTTGGTATGTGTCTGTGTGTGTGTGTGAGTTGCTAGTTGGGACTGGTTGCTAAATTCTTTCTGTGGGCAGTTTGTCCACTTAATTTTGCACATGCTGGCCAAAGCACCCTCGGTATGTTAACTCAAGTGGCCCAATGCTGCATTATGGGATATGTACTGATGAGGTGCTGAGGCCCAATGCTGCATTATGGGATATGTAGTGATGAGATGTACTGATGAGGTTAGTGTATAAGTATAAGTATACTCTTTTGATCCCGTGAGAGAAATTTGGTCTCTGCATTTATCCCAATCTGTGAATTAGTGAAACACACTCAGCACACAGTGAACACACAGTGAGGTGAAGCACACACTAATCCCGGCGCAGTGAGCTGCCTGCATCAACAGTGGTGCTCGGGGAGCAGTGAGGGGTTAGGTGCCTTGCTCAAGGGCACTTCAGCCGTGCCTACTGGTCGGGACCCCAAGTGCTAGAGATGCTCCCATTCTTACGCTACAACACTAATTAACCATGACAACCTCTCCTGTCATGGCTGTGACAGTGTGTGTGTGTGTGTGTGTGTGTGTAGATAGATAGATACTTTATTGATCCCCAAGGGGAAATTCAATTAATTTGTTTAGTGTGTGTGTGTGTGTGTGTGTGTGAGAGAGAGTGAGGAAAACTCTGACAGCAATATTACCACCGTGGCCTATACTGTTACAAACACCACCAGGAGGTTTTGCAAGACAGCCCCAAGTGTGTGTGTGTGTGTGTGTGTGTGTGTGTGTGTTTGATGATCAATGACATGATGAACTGTTGCATCACATGTCACACACCTCTCATTGGCAGCATTGTATTTCAAAACAGACTTGTGCAACACTGAGCATCATGCATATGAGAACACACACCGCTGGTCACACACACACACACACACACACACAGACAAACACACACACAGAAAACACACACACACACAGTAAACAAACAGTAAGAGCACAATTTGAATACACTCTAAGGCACTCAGATAAACAACCTGCAGAACACATGCCAGTCACGGGGACTGACATCTGACACACACTCACACACACACACACACACACACACACACACACACACACACACACACACAGAGACCACACACACACAAACGCACACACAAACACACACACACACAGACACACACACACACAGACACACACACACACACACACACACAATGTTGGGTTTGCGCCTCCTGACCTAAATAAAGCACAGGGGGGTTTCTGACCGGAACACACACATCAGACATGGAGGAGACGCATCAGAGACATGGTGTCTACAGCGCACATGATAGCTGTGTGTGCGTGTGTGCGCACGTGTGTGTGTGTGTGTGTGTCTGTGTTTGTGTGTGTGTGTGTGTGTGTGTCTGTGTGTGTGTGTGTGTGTGTGTGTCTTTGTGTGTGCATGTGTGTGTGTGTGTGTTTGTGTGTGCGTGTGTGTCTGTGTGTGTGTGTGCGTGCGTGCATGTGTGCGTGCGATATATATGAATATGTAAACCATTATCTGAGTAGGCTATTACGATAGAACATAGCCCTTTTAAGAGTAAGCTATCAATGCACACAAAATAAGTAGGCTAATGTATCAGGGCTTAGGCATAGGCTGTTTAAGTTCTGAAAATGGGCTGGATATAGGCCAGCCATCTTCAAAAACGTCTGATAACCTTATATGGTACAGATTTTGTCTTTGCTTTAAACAAGAACAATTGCACTGTCTGAAGTTAGCCAGATTTCAACAAGAAACAGAAATTCTATTTTTTTTCACTGATAAAATCATTGATTGCAACGGTTTTAGTAGTAAGAGTGCCTATATTAAGTAGACACATGTTAGCTGAAAATGTGTCTGGCTTTAAAGGAATATGCTGAGGTATGGAAAGAATATTAGTTAGTTTTCTAGTATAAAATATAAAAAATTGGCTTTTCTTTTCTTTTCACTGTATGTTGGGCAGAAATCTCCAACGCTGAGGTCCCCTTCCCTGTGAAGCACTTCGAGTGTCGAGAAAAACACTATAAAGGTAACGGATTGTGTTGTTGAATATGTGTATAATATATAGCTGTACTGATGACACCACTGTACGTGTTCACCCCAATAATTGTGAAGGAACAGTATGAAATCTGTGTTTGTAGCCTAGGCTGTCACATAACAGTATAAACAGTATGAATCTTGTGTTTGTAGCCAAGGCTGTCAGTCTACCTGTTTCCCTTCATTGCTTCCTGTAGCCTAAAGTCCATACCGAAGTTGAACTCCCAGTACGGAGACCAAACGTGGCGTTTATGTCCAAAATAACGATGATTCACCATTGCTGTGGTTATATACTTATATATTGCAACACAGACTATAACAACATGGAAAGCATCCAAATGAGACCTGCAGCTGCTACTGAATGGAATGGAATATGGAACAACATGGACGCTCCAAATGAGAATGGAATATGGAACAACATGCAGCTACTGAATGGAATATGGAGGCCCACAGATGACAGGATGAATAAATGTGTGCACAGATGACAGGATGAATAAATGTGTGCACACGCACAGTGGTGGCATGTGAGGACCCCGTTCATGCTGCACAGCACTTGTCATGACATGTTGAGTCTGTTAGGAGGCACAAAGGCACCGTTTAGTACATGCCCTCATAGCACAGCTTTACATGCCCTCATAGCACAGCTTTACATGCCCTCATAGCACCGCTTTAGTACATGCCCTCATAGCACAGCTTTACATGCCCTCATAGCACAGCTTTACATGCCCTCATAGCACCGCTTTAGTACATGCCCTCATAGCACAGCTTTACATGCCCTCATAGCACAGCTTTACATGCCCTCATAGCACAGCTTTATGCCCTCATAGCAACCGCTTTTAGTACATGCCCCCTCATAGCACAGCTTTACATGCCCTCATAGTACGCTTTAGTACATGCCCTCATAGCACAGCTTTACATGCCCTCATAGCACAGCTTTAGTACATGCCCTCATAGCACAGCTTTAGTACATACATGCCCTCATAGCACAGCTTTACATGCCCTCATAGCACAGCTTTAGTACATGCCCTCATAGCACAGCTTTAGTACATGCCCTCATAGCACAGCTTTACATGCCCTCATAGCACAGCTTTAGTACATGCCCCATAGCATAGCTTTAGTAGCTTGCCCTCATAGCATACTTTATGCCCTCATAGCACAGCTTTTTACATTACATGCCCCTCATAGCACAGCTTTAGTACATGCCCTCATAGCACAGCTTTATTACATGCCCTCATAGCACAGCTGTAGGAGCCAAAATCATTTATGTCACGGTCTTTGAGTCATCTCCCTCTAGTGGCGGCTGGGCCTTTCACCAATATAGGCAGGTGATGCTACCTGGAGGGCGTGGCCGGAGCAGGAAGCTACAGTCTTCGACTGCAAAAGCCTGAGGCGAAGCTGCTCCATTGAATCAATTGCAAATCTTTGCAATCCTTATTTGGACTACCTTTAGGAGCCTATGAACTTTATATTTTCATTTATTTGTTTTTCATTTATTTGTAATAAACCCTCCTATACTTTTGGATATCAAAACCCCTGTGGACGTGGATTATTCTCCTTTGGACAAGTGGGTCAGACATTCTAGCTCAGCCACCATAGTGGTCAACAGGACAACAAAAGAAACCACTACAGTGTGTGTGTGTGTGTGTGTGTGTGGGTGTGTGTGTGTGTGTGTGTGTGTGTGTGTGTGTGTGTGTGGTGTGTGTGTGTGTGTGTGTGTGTGTGTGTGTGTGTGTGTGTGTGTGTGTGTGTGTGTGTGTGTGTGTGTGTGTGTGTGTGTGTGTGGGTGTGTGTGTGTGTGTGTGTGTGTGTGTGTGTGTGTGTGTGTGTGTGTGTGTGTGTGTGTGTGTGTGTGTGTGTGTGTGTGTGTGTGTGTGTGTGTGTGTGTGTGTGTTTACACAAGTCGAAGACTCCTTCCAACAAGCAAGTGAACAATTGGACATGGAAAGCTGGATGGATGCTGATTAAGGACACATTGCCTGATTGTTTGAGAGCATGGTATGTCACCTCAATGCATTTCAAAAGTTGTGCTTGATATTGAAAGCTGAAGACTCAGTTGAAGAAATCTGCTATTAGAGTGGATTATATTGTGAATTCAAGCTTTAAGAAGTCTGCTATAGGAATGGATTATTGCATTGTTTGGAAAACGATCATTAGTTAATAATCAAGCATGGCTGATGTAGTTGAAGACGAGGGAATTAAGTCTAGTGCCTCGAACACAGATACAGGGATGGAAGACAGTGAACATGCACCAAAATTAAAAAAGGGCCGAAAAGGAAAACTTGCACAACAGGGGCGTCGCTAGCTATTTAAAACATTCGGGGCTAGAGCCCAGAAGTTAGAGACGTTTTTGTCCGGGGGTTCGGGGGTTTCTCCCCTGAGAGATTTTGAAAATCGGGCTGATGAACATGCAATTTTAACCTACTTTGAGAATGAAAAGGAAGGCCAATTGTAATGACTCACGTCACAGCATTCTGAATATTTTGATGTTTAAAGACCGTGTAAGGAGAACGTCTCTTCTGCCAAAGTGCACCACATACAACACCCAAAATATGACATTAAAACAGCCTGTAGAATAAACATCGTCATGCACCTCTGTCAAGTGCACAGCTGTGAGCGTTCGTCTCGGGATAAACATTTGGACGTCATCACCTTCAATTAATGGGCTATGAGTGCCTTGAAAGCAATGCATTTGGGTTGTGTAGGCTATCACAAACTTTTGCCCAAAGAAAAAGTTCCATTCTGTCAAAATCAAGCCCAACATGCATTGCTTGAAGCCCCCTCAAACGAGGTCAGGTTTAACATATTTACTGGGCGCATGTGATTCAATAGTAAATCACGATATATGGAAACTGAGCTGATCAAATGTCCTCCTGGGTTCCGGGAGATGATGACACACTGTGAGTTTCCACTTCTTGTCCCTGCTCTGCCCTTTTTTTCCTAAAGAAACTTCTAATATCCATTTGTCCTTCTGTACGCTTTATTTCGCTAAGGCTAGTTAGTAGAAGCACGAAACAGCAATGCGTAATTAGCCGAGAGGAGAATTGAAATTGCAACATTTTTGCAACAAATGATTCTAAACCTGCAGATCACGCCAGATTTTCTTGCGCTGCTGTTAATGCACACAATGGACACAAAACACAAAAAGTCTCTTCTACGGGGCTATTTATTTCATTCACGATTAGAGTTTTTGTTGTTGTTGTTGTTGACGGCCCATAGATCCGGGTCTAGCGACGCCACTGCTGCACAACTAACTAAAAGGAAGAATGTAATGATGCAACTGCAGGAAGATGTGTCAGGTGTGCAGGAAGATGTGTCAGGTGTGCAGGAAGATGTGTCAGGTGTGCAGGAAGTTAAAGAGAATCTGCAAACTGTTGGAAGAGTTTAAATCCATACAGTACATAAAGCTTATCAAGAGCTGTTAACAAAGGATACATTTATTCTTCTGTCTCTGAGTGGCTATCTGGAGCAACTAAGGCTGCTGAACCCCAAGAACCGGAAGTTGGCCCAAAGGACAGTGTGTCACAAGTCTCCAGTCATGGGTCCAAGTCAAGAGCTTCTTCTGTTGCTTCTGCAAGGATATGTGCTGAAGCAGAGAGAGACGCCATCATGACCAAGGTTGCCGCACTGAAAGAAAAGCATGACTTAGAAGAACAGGAAAATGTGCTGCAAAAGGAGATGCAAGCATTAAAGCAAAAGCGTGAAGCTCTGGAGCTGAGAACACAATTGGCAGTCTCGTCATCAAAAATCGCAGTTCTCATGTCTGCTGAAGAACAACAAGGATCTGTGGTAGCCAATTCAAAAGCTAAGCAACAAACTACGCATCAACCAGAGCCAGAAGCACACACGCAAGTCAAGCAGCCTGATGAAAGCTAAATGAAGGTAAAGATGCAATGAATGCTTACTTGGCTAAAAATGTCAATGAAAAGTGACGCTACAGAGAGTGAATTTCTTTCTTCACTAAAGCCCTTTCAATGATGCAAACACCTAGTGTTCGCCCCAGGGATGGCATCCACTTTGAGTCCATTCCAGAGAGAGAGGGCGCAGGCATTAAGAAGACCAGCTCAGTGCAGACATCAAGTCCTTTTGATTCCTTTACAAAGAGTGGTGTATCTAAAACAAGCATTCCAGAAAAGGGCAGTTTAAGTCATGATGGACTAACAGACATCCTACAGCGTCAAAATGATATAGCATCCCTTCTTGTAAGGCAGCAACAACTCTCTTATCTTCTACCTAGAGAAATTCCAGTCTTCAGTGGAGACGTTTTGTCATACAGACCATTCATCAGAGCTTTCGAACACTAAATTGAGCTTAAGATAGTAGTGCAGATAGGCTGTGCTTCCTTGATCAGTACACTCGTGGCCTCTCCAGAGACTTTGTGAGGAGTTGTCTCCATATGAGCCCAGATAGGGGCTATGAAAGGGCAAAAACTTTGCTACAGGAATATTTTGGAGATGAATTTAAAATCTGTTCCGCTTATATGAAAAAAGCAGTAGAATGGCCTGTCATTAAAACTGAAGATGTAAAGGCATTACAAGTCTTCACAATATTCTTGAGGAGTTGCTGTAATGCAATGGAAGAACTGAGTTACTCGCATGAAATCAACTTGTCTTCAAACATGAAAATCTTGATCATGAAACTCCCCTACAAACTCAGAAAAAGATGGCGATCTTACGTTTGTGAATTTCAGGAGAGACAGAATAGCAGACCTCAATTCTCTAATCTTGTTGCATTCCTTGAGAGGCAAGTGAGGGTGGTTTCTGACCCAGTGTATGGGGACATTCAAGATAGGCGGCCCACCAGACCTACAGAAAAGCTACCCATTAAAGCTAAGTTCAAGTCTGGTGGAAGCAGCTTTGCAATCAGTGTCTCCACTACTGCCTCTCATCCCACTCAACAATCTAAAGACATTGATTTATACACATCTTGCTCCCTATGCAACAGCAATCACACATTAGAGTGCTGTAGTGCATTTAGGAAAAAGAAACACAGAGACAAAATTGACTTTTTAAAAGAAAAAGGAATCTGCTTTGGCTGTCTACATCAAGGCCACATCAGCAAGCACTGTAGACAAAGACTTACCTGCACAGTGTGTTCCAAACAGCACCCCAGTGTCCTCCATATTGGGAAGATGGAACAAAAATCAACGCAACAAGAAAAAGGTGATCCAACAGAAGCAGTCAACACTATAGATACGCACCCTAAAGCATGCGGGCACATTGGGGCCAGTAACGGGCTTTCGGTATTGCCCGTAAAGGTCAAAGCTAATAAAGGTGAAAAGGTCATCACAGTGTTCGCTTTCATAGACCCAGGTAGCTCCGCTACTTTTTGTACAGATGCCTCATGTCTCAGCTGAATATGAAGAAGAAACATCTTGTTGCAAACAATGAGTCAAGAGAAGTCAGTACCAACATACGGGGTCTCAGGCTTAGAAGTTGCTGGTCTTGATGGAAACAATTTCATACAGCTACCGACGCGGTCTACACAGAAAGAAATGCCGATCGTTGCAGACAATATCCCTAGGAAGCAGGATCTCGCTAAATGGCCCTACCTGCACAAGGTCAATATTCCAGAAATAGACAGCAGCATTGAATTGCTGATAGGAACCAATGCATCAAAGATCATAGAACCCTGAGAGATCATAAACAGTCAGGGTGAGGGACCATATGCAGTGAAACTCTAGTGGGATGGGTAGTCAATGGGCCCTTAAAAAGTGGCAAGTCTACTGCCTCCAACGACTGTCAGTCTACCACAGTGAACAGGATCTCTGTTGCAAATCTAGAGAAGATTAGTCAGTACAATCACAACTTTAATGAAAGGGCATCAGATGAAAAGCGTGAACTCTCAATCAAGGACAAAAAGTTCCTTAAAATGGCAAATAAGTCAGTCTCACTTACAGATGGTCACTATACACTTAACTTACCCTTCAGGAAAGATGATGTGCAAATGCCTAACAATCGCCACATTGCCATGCAGCGTCTCCAAAGCCTAAAAAGAAAGCTGAAAAGAAATGAATCTTTCCACACAGAATATGCAAAATAACAAATGGTTAGATATTTGGCCATAAGCCGCTTATATAGGCTATCACTTAAAACCAAACTACAAAGGCTAACACTTTAACAGGGGAATTAATTGGGCATGAATCATGCTGAACGCTATTTCGCTACCTTAGAATAATAAGGTTCTATCTATGCTTTTGAGTAGGTACAACCGGACGATTGAAACGGGACTAATGAAACATTCCGGTTTTCTCCGAAAGTGCAACGATGATAGACAGTCATCATTTGGACAAAACATGGAGCATATTAACCTCCGTTGCTCAGCCAAATGCCTTCCTGTTACGCATACTGGTATCACGGAGTTACAAGCAATAAACCATTTTGATGGTCACAAGTTTACTTCATTAGCGGTTTATTTTTTGTATTATTAAAGAGTGTTTTTCATTTAAAGGTTTGACTTCGTGCTTATTCAGTAGAGCATTTAGTGCTCTCCCCAATCCCAGACGTTCACATTGCATGTTTGTTTGTAATGGATGCAACCGCCAGATAGGCTATGCTTTTGACAATGAGTTGTTAACAGAACCAAGACATAGGCTATAGCCCAGCAGCAATCTAGGGACTGATCGTTATTTATTGAAGGGGCCACCGAGGAATTTTGAGTGCTTCAGTTGGAAGTTGCATGACCCTCTCTTGCCTGCTAGAAATTGTTCAATGACCCTCCGACAGAATTGTTAAAAAAGACATGACCCTCCCCTGCCAATTGCTGTCTTCCCCAGCGCCACAGCCACACACTGTGATAACGTTCTTAAATCAATCTTTCCCGTGAGCTTGCATGCTACCAGTCCTTCCTTTTCAAATGTGTTGTTTGCCTGTTTGCACAATTTCACAAATAATCATATGTGATTAATAGTATGACAAATAATCCCTGTGCACGGGACGAAACAATATATGCCAACTTTTTCCGTGTTTATCACGTATTTTAACTTTCCCCTCTGTCTTGCCGCTTTTAATGTTTTTCCGTAGAATATCCCATATTTTAATATTTCGCGATAACAGCCCTGCCATCGGCCTGTCTCTGTGTTGCCCTGTTGCTACCCCTTGCCCTTCCAACTAAAACAGATGTCTTCAAATCATCGTTTTCCTTGCTTGAAGGCTTAACTTAGAGTGATGTTAACCTATTTAAGTTTAACGGCGCTGATTGTCGTGGAGAGCACGATTCATTGGCTTGCATGTTCGGCCTTATGTCACGCGGCGCACCTGAGGCTACTCAGCTGCAAGAGAAATAATTTCCCCTGTTTGTATGTTCACTGCAAGTTGGCCTACCATAACTTACCAACTCTGCACTGTAGACTGGCTATTTATATTTTTCTGTGAAATAAGCAAATGTATTTGTTCAACTTTATGAAGCAGAATTACGATAGGCTACTTGGAACATAATACATTTGACAAAGGACAGATGTATGTTGCTAGTGACAAAATATTAACTTTCAGTGTTTTACGATGTCTTTGTCATGGGGAAGTGTTTTTCCCCATGCATTTATTCTAGGTTACTGTCAGTGACTGCCGCGGAGAGAAGCGGGTTCTGTGTTTCGTTCATGTCAGTGACTGGACGAGAGAAGCGGGTCTGTGTTGTGTTGCGTTATGTTAATTTATTTTCAATGGGCATACCGTGCCATGCCGTCCACAGCTCTTCAGTTCTGACAAAGCCAAAATTACTCCTTTTGAAACAATGAGTGCAGGGCCAGCGTTTTGTATGGTTATATTGCTTGGGGGGGGATCCCAAGCAGCTTTCAGCTATAAGGCTACTTTGAGAACATTTCAAGTCACCCGACACTAATATTCAAAATGTTGAAAACTATTTCGGCATAGCCTATAAAGCAGTTTAATTAATATGGAATGTTAGTTGTAAACAAACAAAGCTACTTGGTGAGGCTTGGCCTCACAGATGTGCTGTGCCTTAGATTGCAGGAAAAATCTTCACGATAGGCCTATTAACTAACCACCCGATTCACGTTGGCTGGGGAAGGGGGCCATCAGACATTGTGCCCAGTTAATCCGGCCCTGCCCCCAAAAAAATCACACCTTCCCACCTCTGACAGCTTAAAAGAAGTCAAGAGGACTCCTTACTCACAGACCTATATCACAAACCTGCGGTTTTGAAATCCTATGCAGCTACAGGAGCTTCCAATCACAGGAAGCAATTTTGCATTGTAGGCATAACTAACATGCAATAACGCCGCCAACAACAACCAAAACTAGGCTAATCATTGTCAACATGTAAATTAAATGTAACATTATTGTGAATCAAATTAAAATGTTCTCTTTTTTTGCAAACGTAGGCATAGTAACAGAATAATTTAATAATGTTACAAAGATACTACATCAATCCGTATGTTTCATTAGGCTACTAGGCTATTTGTTTTGCCTTGATTCATTTAGGCTAGGCCTTTTTTTATTCAGGGGCCGATTCACAAAGAATTTTAAGGCTAAAAGTAGCTCCTAACTGGCTTAATTTAGGAGCAACTCCTAAAAATAATGGGCGTGTCACTCCTAACTTTAGGACTCCTAATTTTTTTTCACAAAAGTAATTCACGAAGCATTTTAGACCTAAAAGTAGCACCTAAGTCTGGGACAGCTTAAGTCGAGAGGACTCCTAACTCACTAAGACCTATTCATAAACAGCTTTTTGTGGCATTTTACGCTATGATGTTTTGAAATGGGTAGCCTATGCTAACAGAAGCTTCCAATTGCGAGGGAACAATTTTGCATTCATAAAAGGGATGCAATAACGCCACCAACAACAACCAAAACTACTCATTGTTAACATGTAAATGAAATGTAACGTTTCATTGTGAATCAAATTAAAATGTTCTCCTCTTTGCAAACGTAGCCTAGGATATGGTGACAGATTAATTGAATAATGTTGCAAAGGTAGGCTACTGCATCAATCCATAGGCCTATGTTTCATTAGGCTACTAAGCTATTTGTTTTGCCTTACTCTTTATTCATTTAGGCTAGGCCTTTTATTCAGTTATTAATCATCTTCCGCCCTTCGCGACTACTTGTGTAGTGCACGATTCTCAGACCTGTCACCTGTCAGTCATCATCGGAAGAGAGGTGTTTGGAATTCCCGCGTTACAATCGTCAGCCAATCAAGGTGGTCACTTCAGTCAAGCTCGCATGAGTAATGACGCCATCCATAGCCACTTAAGACTCACTCCTAGTTTAGGAGTTGTCTGAAAGGCTTTGTGAATAACTTTTAAGAGAAAACTCCAATCTAAAATCTTTAAGTGCGATTTAGGAGTAGCCTACTCCTACTAGTAAGATAAAAGCCTTTTTGTGAATAGCCTACGGCCCCAGTTATTCATCATCTTCCGTCCTTGTGTAGCGACGATTCTGAGACCTGTCACCTGTCACTCATCATCGTAAGGGAGGTGTTTGGAATCATGCCCGCGTTACAATCATCAGCCAATCAAGGTGGTCACGCTTTGCCCATTTACCCAAATTAATGGTCGAAAATTACTGGTGATCATTGTTATTTAAGAACATGTAGTGTGCGAGGGGTACCAAAAACATCTTGCTCGTGAAAAAGCATCATAACGCACATTCTGGCGGGTCTGTTATTTACTGTAGGCTTAAAACCACATGCCTTTATTTTGGGCAAGCCTGCATTCATTCATTCAACCTTTATTTATTCTCGGAGGGTCATTGAGGGAAGCCCTCATTTTCAATGAAGCCGAAATTACAGAAGCGAAGCAAAGCGCTCCACAAACAAGACAACATTCGAGGCCTTCTGTTGAAGAATTTTATATAAAGCCTGGCGCTGACAGTAATCCTCCTGCCCCTGATAGGCCTACCACAGCTGTGGATAGTGTGGAATGTTCAAGTAATAACACAATCCAATGTGTGTCTCAATTGTCCCCGCTGACCACCTCACACATTTCTCTAGATTTTGCAACGAACTTACATGACACAATGCCATAAAATATGCCAGTTTTAGGACACAGAATAATGTTTGTAATGATACCAGGTAGGCCAGGTATTGTCGAAGGTGCATGGTGAAGTGAAATTTTACTTTGGAAAACAAACATTTGCCGATATCATCGCCGATCATCAGAATATTGCAACAGATTCTGTGTTCTGACTGTAGGTAACTTGTTAAGCCAGTGGTTCTCAAACTTTTATTTCATTCCCCACTTTGATCAAGGGGCATGACTGATGATAGTGGAGATAACGTGTTATCCCGAGGCTTTTGCAAGTCAGCATCTTCGACGGTAGTCTATTAAAAATATAAGTTTTCGATGTCCCAAACGGAGAGCCATACTTTATTGTTTTTAACGATCTCTATGCTACTCACAAAAATGTAGGCATGGGGACATGATGAAGTAGGTTATCCAACTGTCGTGGTGTTAAATTATTGTGATTACGAGCCAGTGGTTTTCAAACATTATCGCGGACTCGGACATCTAACTAAATGCAACAGGTTCATATCGCCCTCGTGATTCGCAAAATGAGGACCAGTGTTTTTTCAAATTGCAAATAGCTAATTGTTTTAACTATTTTTATGATAGTAGCCTATACAAAAAGCACTTCATACTATCTTAATCTTGGAATATGGGGAGGGAAGTGGGCGTCTGCAGTCAGCCAAATATGAATGTAATTCTGTGGTATAAAGCAGATGTATTTGTTTATTGTACAGAAAAATAAAAATGACATGTCAAGCAGTCAATTGACTACATTGCAGTCAAGAAGTAGGGCAAATTAATTTACTTAAACCAAAACGTGGGTCATAGTTGTCTAAGCCTCTATTGGCGTGAGCCTGTTAAAAACGCCGCCAGATAGTATTAAATCGGCAACAACATTGTTTTCTGCAGAAGCCTACCCAAGGCTACAGATTAATTCTGAACAGTTATTTCTCTACTGGCTCAATTATCACACTACTGTTTTTATTTGCGTAGTTGCGTTAACCCCAACACTGACAATAATGTAGACAGCAAATTTCGATTTCGATTTTCGTTACCACCGTAGTAGTCAAGCCTTAAGCCATACCCAAGTAGCCTAAATCGAGGTAATGTTTAATTATGCATGATTTATTTTGTTATTGAATTCAGAGGGCTGGGATTACTCTCGGCAACAATTATGTAAGGGACGCAGGCAGAGCGATGTACAGTGGCAGAGCCGACGCGACAGTGGCTGAAAGTGGTACTAAAGCTTCACGCAGCTTCACGCGTAATCTTTGAATGAAGTGGTCATTTGAAAGCGATGCCCACTGTACAGGATGCAGTGCAGCTGACAGCAGACTTGGTGGAGGTGTGCAGTAAAGGAGGATTCCAACTTACCAAATGGGGAACAACAGAGCTGTGCTATCCACCAGAGCTGTGCTATCCAACAGAGCTGTGCTATCCAACATAAAGGAGGAGGAAAGGGGAAAAGACATCAGATCCTAGATAAAGACCAGCGACCAATTGACCAGCGACCAATTGACCTCTTGGACTTCAGATGACACCTTCAGGTTTGACATCCTAGTTCCTGGAAAGCCACACACACAGAGAGGAATGCTGTCAATGGTAAAGCTCTGTGTATGATCCACTTGGTATTTTAGCACCCCTCACTCTCCCAGCCAAACAACTACTACAGCAGCTCTGTAAGCAGGGCTATGGATGGGATCAGTCTAAGCAGTGGATTAATTGGATTCAGGATCTTCCAAAACTGGCAGGTTTTAGTATTTCACGCTGTATCAAACCCGTTGACTTTGGAAACCCACAGTCCTTCCAACTGTACCATTTTGCTGATGCCAGCGAGATTGGATATGGAGCAGTAAGTTATCTTAGGATGACCAATGACCAGGGTGAGGTACATGTGTTTTTATGATGGGAAAAGCAAGAGTTGCCCCTTTAAAGCAAATGACGATCCCAAGACTGGAACTGGCAGCCGCGGTGTTGTCTGTTAAGGTAGACAAGCTACTCAAGGCTGAACTGCATCTCATCCTCCAAATTTCACAATTTTGGATAGACAACCAGGCTGTATTGCAGTACATAGCCAATGACAGTGCAAGATTTCATACCTTTGTTGCAAATAGAGTTTCCTTCATAAGAGAGAACAGCAATGTTCAACAATGGAAGTTCATCAACAGCAAGTATAATCCAGCAGACGATGCCTCCAGGGAGCTGAGTGTGCAGAAGTTCCTGGACAACCGAAGATGGATTTAAAACACACCTGGCCAGCAGAGTGTGCCGAAAAAGTGTCTTTGTCACAAGACGACCCAGAGGTTAAACGTTTCCCTGTTGTGTGTAATGTGATTCAAGATGTTTCAAGTCCTACTTATAAACTTCTCACTTTCTTCTCAGACTGGACCAGGTTGGTGAAAGCTGTTGCCTGGTATCAAAAGCTTGGAGACAGCCTGTTAGTTCTAGCTGGCAAAAGGAAACAACTTTTGACTGACATCACCACCCGTTCTTGTCATCAGAATGTGATGTCTGACCTGCAAGCCTTCAAGGTAAAGCTAGGTGGTCAGTGCACTTCCCTGAATGATCTTGAAAGGGCTGAGAAGGCAATTCTATCATTCACTCAAAGGCAAACTTTCCCTATTGGGGATGAAAGGTTAGGAATGACACCACCTAGTGGTGTTCCTAAAAAGAGCAAGATTTACAGGCTGGATCCTGTGCTGAAAGACGGGTTGCTCAGAGTAGGAGGACGGTTATCAAGGGCGGCTATGTCTGAGACCATGAAGTATCCCATCATCCTTCCAAAACATTCTCACATATCCAGTCTGCTACTTCGCCATATCCATGAAAAGTACGGGCACTGTGGCAGAAATTACATCCTTAGCCAATTCTTGGAAAAAAGTACTGGATGCCAGTGGAAATAGTGCAGCAAGAAACGTAATCTCAAAATGTGTGCTCTGCAGACGTTTGAAAAACAGGACAGGAGAACAGAAGATGGCAAATTTGCCATATGAAAGAACACAGCCAGATCTTCCACCATTCACCAATGTGGGCATGGACTATTTTGGTCCAATAGAAACCGGAAGAGGTAGGCGTTTGGTAAAAAAGATATGGTGTGCTCTTTACGTGGTTTGTCTTGCAGAGCTGTCCACCTGGAGATGGCATACTCCCTTGACACGGACTCCTGTATCCATGCCATCAGGAGATTCGTATGTAGACGAGGCCAGGTGCAGCACATCTGCATGCATGTATAATGTGTGTGTACAGTGTGTGTATAGTGTGTGTAGACGAGGCCAGGTGCAGCACATCTGCATGCATGTATAATGTGTGTGTATAGTGTGTGTATAGTGTGTGTAGACGAGGCCAGGTGCAGCACATCTGGTCCCACAATGGCACCAACCTAGTCGGTGCTGAAAAGGAGTTGAAAAGGGTTTTGTCCAGCTGGAACAGCAATAAGTGCCATGCTTGGCAAAGGAATACATATCTGGCGGACATGCCATGCCCTCATAGCACAGCTTTACATGCCCTCATTGCACCGCTTTAGTACATGCCCTCATAGCACAGCTTTACATGCCCTCATAGCACAGCTTTATGCCCTCATAGCACAGCTTTATGCCCTCATAGCACAGCTTTAGTACATGCCCTCATAGCACAGCTTTACATGCCCTCATAGCACAGCTTTAGTACATGCCATCATAGCACAGCTTTAGTACATGCCCTCATAGCACAGCTTTAGTACATGCCCTCATAGCACAGCTTTACATGCCCTCATAGCACAGCTTTAGTACAGTACATGCCCTCATAGCACAGCTTTAGTACATACATGCCCTCATAGCACAGCTTTTTAGTATATGCCCTCATAGCACAGCTTTACATGCCCTCATTGCACAGCTTTACATGCCCTCACAGCACAGCTTTACATGCCCTCACAGCACAACTTTAGTACATGCCCTCATAGCACAGCTTTAGTACATGCCCTCATAGCACAGCTTTACATGCCCTCATAGCACAGCTTTACATGCCCTCATAGCACAGCTTTGGTACATGCCCTCATAACACAGCTTTACATGCCCCATAGCACAGCTTTATGCCCTCATAGCACGTAGCTTTACATGCCCTCATAGCGCTTTGGTACATGCCCTCATAGCACACCTTAAATGCATTGCCAGCTTTAGTTTACGCCCCCATAGCACAGCTTTACATGCCCTCATAGCACAGCTTTATGCCCTCATAGCACAGCTTTAGTACATGCCCTCATAGCAGCAGCTTTACATGCCCTCATAGCACAGCTTTACATGCCCTCATAGCACAGCTTTAGTACATGCCCTCATAGCACAGCTTTATGCCCTCATAGCACAGCTTTTACATGCCCTCATAGCACAGCTTTATGCCCTCATAGCACAGCTTTATGCCCTCATAGCACAGCTTTATGCCCTCATAGCACAGCTTTACATGCCCTCATAGCACAGCTTTAGTACATGCCCTCATAGCACAGCTTTATGCCCTCATAGCACAGCTTTTATGCCCTCATAGCACAGCTTTTTACATGCCCTCATAGCACAGCTTTTATGCCCTCATAGCACAGCTTTACATGCCCTCATAGCACAGCTTTAGTACATGCCCTCATAGCACAGCTTTATGCCCTCATAGGAGCTTGTAGGCACTTTGGCTGCTTGCGTCAGATAGCACAGGTTTTTCTTTTCACTTTTTTTTTTTCGACCAACAGTATTCCGTGAACATGATCAACTGAACTCCGTGCTAAAATCGGCCAGTATAAGTATGTATGGGGAGTATCTGTACTTTACTTGAGTTTTTATAGTTCTGTCAACTTTGACTTTCACTTTCTGAAGTGAATTGGATACTTTTACTCCGATACATTTTCTGATACGCAACACCGTTCAGATAAAAATAAAACGGAATCTGTTAGCTTAGGGAGTCTGAAACAAAGCAGGTTTGAGGAGGCTGGCTTGTGGGTAATGTAGTGCAAACAAACCAGGTTTGAGGATGCTGGCTTGTGGGTAATGTAGTGCAAACAAAGCAGGTTTGAGGAAGCTGGCTTGTGGGTAATGTAGTGGTAATGAATGAAGCAATGAGAACAAACAACCCATTTGAGCTCTGTAAGTTCTTTAGGCTTTGAACACCTTGTAGGCTTTATGTCTATAAAGTGTGATGTAAGCTCCATGTTTATGAAGTGTGATGTAAGCTCCATGTTTATGAATCGTGATGTAGGCTTTATGTCTATAAAGTGTGATGTAAGCTCCATGTTTATGAAGTGTGATGTAAGCTCCATGTTTATGAATTGTGATGTAGGCTTTATGTCTATAAAGTGTGATGTAAGCTCCATGTTTATGAAGTGTGATGTTGGCTACTTGTTTATGAATCGTGATGTAGGCTTTATGTCTATAAAGTGTGATGTAAGCTCCATGTTTATGAAGTGTGATGTTGGCTACTTGTTTATGAAGTGTAGGCTTTATGTCTATAAAGTGTGATGTAGGCTCCATGTTTATGAAGTGTGATGTAGGCTTTATGTCTATAAAGTGTGATGTAAGCTCCATGTTTATGAAGTTTGATGTAGGCTACTTGTTTATGAAGTGTGATGTAGGCTTCATGTTTATGAAGTGTGATGTAGGCTACTTGTTTATGAAGTGTGATGTACACTGTAGGCTCCATGTTTATGAAGTGTGATGTACGCTGTAGGCTCATTGTTTATAAAGTGTGATGTAGGCTCATTGTGTTTGATGTAGGCTCCATGTTTATGAAGTGTGATGTAGGCTTCATGTTTATGAAGTGTGATATAGGCTCCTTGTGTATGATGTAGGCTCCATGTTTATGAAGTGTGATGTACACTGTAGGCTCATTGTCTATAAAGTGTGATGTAGGCTCATTGTGTTTGATGTAGGCTCCATGTTTATGAAGTGTGATGTAGGCTCCATGTTTATGAAGTGTGATATAGGCTCCTTGTTAATGAAGTGTGATGTAGGCTCCTTGTGTATGACGTAGGCTCCATGTTTTGAGGTGCTGTATAAGCTTCATTAATATTGATAACTCTTCATTTATTTATTAACAGCATTTACTTGTAATTGTACTTTAAATGGTTATTTTAATAGGTATATATAATAATAACATAATAATAATAATAATAATAATAATAATAACTAGAAATTGCAATTCCAAGGAATTACCAGTGCATGAAAATCCAAAGTTGTGATGTAAAATATCATGTATGGTTAAAATAGATAATACAGAGATGGTTATTACGGTGATGCTAGGATAGACATGGTAGCTGCACAGCTTAATAAAAGTTTATAGTTGAAAAGTAGACCGTTAAAAAATGAATGTAGATAACGTTTTCTAGCAGTTTTGCTAAACATGCTAACTATACTAGCAATGCTAACATGCTAACTATGTTAACCATGCTACTTAGCTAATGTTTTCTAGTAGTTTTGCTAAAAATGTTAACTATGCTAGCAATGCTAAAATGCTAACTATGTTACTTAACGCTAACATTTTCTAGCAGTTTTGTTAACCATGCTACTTAGCAATGTTAAATGCTTTCTAGCAGTTTTTTGCTAAACATGCTAACCATGCTACTTAGCTAATGTTTTCTAGCAGTTTTGTTCAAAATGTTAAAATGTTAACAATGCTAACTAGCTACAGTGGGTAGGAGTCATAGTTGATGACAAGTGTTGACATAGTTGTATGATTGTATGCTTAAAGCCTGAGGCTGCAGGTGGCCTGAACACCTGGCATAGGATTCTAATTGCTTAATGGCCGTATTATGATGTCACAATCAGCAATGTTAAGTCTATGGGGATTTTTAAAGGTTTTTCTTTAATAGTTTAAAAAGTATAAAAGTTTCAAAGTTGAAAAGACATAGCAGCTTGGTCCGTTTGAAGACCTATGTAACAAAGTTTGAATGAAGTTTCTAAGTTTAACTGTTCAAGAGAAATTGTGTACGGAAATAGTGGTAAGCGGAATAATAACTAGAAATGCAATTCCAAGGAATTACCAGTGCATGAAAATGCTAAAGTTGTGATGTAAAATATCATACAGAGTCAAAACAAACTATATTGGTTGCTTGGTAGATAAGATTTAATATAGTTGGAATGACTGAACAGTTAAATAGATAGGTAGATAGTGTAAGGTTAAATTATTTAGGTAGATAGTTGACGATAACTGACAGTTGGAATGGCTCTAATGTTTTCTAGCAGTTATGCTAACTATGTTAACAAAGATAATAATGCTAACCAAGTTACTTAACCCTTACAAGCCCGACCGTTCTAATTTCGTTAAAATTTTAACGATGACCAATCATCTAATATCTCAGCTGTCCAATGACTGATTTTATTTCTGAAATCTTCCCGTAATGCTGACAACATAAGCTTAAATTTGATATGATTGGTTAAGGGGTTTATGGCTGAAATGTTTTGGATACTTGAAGATGAGTCGTGAAAAAACTTTTCACTTCAGTCGTACATTTTAACATGGACCGCCAGATGCCACCTGCACTTCGTTGGAGTTTACCTCGACTGGAAACCACACAGCTGGATAAACTGAGGTAATATATATTTTACATCGTTTCTAGTTATGGTTAATCTTAATTTGTAGTCATAAAATCATGTTATTTGACAGTAATATGCTTTCTCATCAGCGTCAACATTATGGCATAGCGGGGCTAAGTGCATCGTCATGTAACTTTAGCTAGCTGCATTACTCTGAACTGCTTGCAGTATTCTCGTTTGCTTTTGATATCAGTTATTTTCATTTGACAATTTCATTTAAAAACCTGTTAGTATATAACCTGTAAGTAAGTTAGTTTTCTAGTACCAATTTGCTTGTTAGGTAAGCATTATATTGGCAAGTCAGTATAGCATACCAAAGCTGAAAAAATCAATGGGCGCCGCGTTTCTAAGTTGCGTTCTCTTACATGAAATAAGTTGAGCGATATTTTTACTCCTCTCAATATGTAGTTGTAGAAAACAAGATGTGAAATCACAGATTCTGTCAGAAATGTAGTGCTAATTAACTGATTCCCTCTCCTCGGGCAGTTTGTAGTGAACTGTTTTAGCTTGCTAACTTCTAAATGACAAACATCAGACGTGCTTGTCTCAACATTTTCTAAGATGGCATGACTTGATATTCTACTCTTCTCAATATGTAGTTTTATAGAAAACATGATGTGAAATCACATATTATGTCAGAAATGTCATTATTGCATTTAAGCAGTTAGTTACTAGGTGAAATGTAATCTGTCTTTATCTTAATGCCAGCCAGGCAATCAGATTTAGGGTAGCTAAACCCATGTGTAATAAAATTACTTTTCATACTTCTAAATATTTTTTGAGTTACTCAAAATGCTTCAATAGTTTAGGCTACCTCTTCTTGTGTATGTATGTGCACACATGCACACATCTGTAGTTTTGTGATTTTATTTTTTAAATTAATAAATGTATTACATTTGTATGATTTTACTGTTGTTTCAGATGGAGGATGACAAGACCTACACAGACCTCCTTGCAGGCCTGAAGAGGTAGCTGACTGCTGATGAGCTTAGCTCACAATGTTGAAGACCATGTGAGGATGGAGGAAGAAGGTATAGATTTAGGTGGCGTGCGTGGGGTGGTGTAGACTGCCACTAAAACACTGTGAAATAGACTTGTTATGTTGATTTTTTATGTTGTTGTCCCAGGCATATGTGGTTTTACCAACCGAACGGGTGGGAGGTTGTGCTTAGTAGGCGTCAGTATGCAAACACACAGTGCAGGGGCATGGGATCTAAGAGACCCCAGAAGAGTTTCACAGTTTTCTGGGATTGATCATTGCTTGTATGGCCTGGAGTTTAGTGGTAGGTGACTGCTTTTTTGGTAAACAAAATTGCTGTCAGATTTGGCATTCTACAGAAGGGGATGCGTTTCGTTATGAGTCATAGGTCTTCTGTGTTTAACCTTCAGGTTCCCCACCCCACCTTTCCCTATCCTCCTCTGTGTGTGTGTGTGTGTGTGTGTGTGTGTGTGTGTGAGTTTGTGTGTATATGTGTGTATGTGTTTATTCTCAACAGGCTTGTTCTATGTAATCCACTTTCAAATGTTTAGACACATTGATTTTTGAGTGATGTTGAAGTTGATTGTATTTCTAGCTTTTCATAAATAATACATTTTATAGATGTATATCATTTTCATATTACACTAATTTATATAAGGAAGTTGTATCTGTTGAATCAAATGTATTCTATGTCTCTATTTGAAGAATTGATCTTCAATAAATATACAGTATACTTACTTCCTGTATTACTGGTAAGGTACATGTTTTTCTTTTATATATCATTATTGTTGACTGTAGCATTTGCTTATATACAAATAAATGGTTTATTCTTATGGACCAAATAAATCTAAACCATTGTGTCTGACTTCATTATTAGTTTTTATGCATACTTTTATGTTTTTGGTGAGAAAGAGAATGTGAATTCTGTCAACATTCTAAATCCCGTTTCCTGCATTTTTTTACACTTATCACTTAATTTATCATAACTTTTGAAAGGTTAATGATATTCCAATTCAGTCTTTTTTGTTAAATAGCCCACAACTTGCTGAACATGTCATACACTCTATATTTTTCTCTATCTCGTATAGAAATATGATGAAAATTCATTTTTATGCGAATGAAATTCAATTTTAACGAATTTCGGTATACATTTGGAGAGGATTTTCAAAGACTGTTCATTACTATATCAACATTACCATATGTATTTTACATCATTTGATAGAACTGACCCTTCTGATTACAATGGTATGTATATCCCATTTATGGTATGTATTATACTCAAGAAATAAGGTTTTTTGTGTAAGGAGGTCATCCAGCACCAAAAATGGAATGTTCGGCACGGGCACGAAAGGGTTAACTTAGTTAATTTAGCTAATGTTTTCCAGCAGTTTTTTTTAAATGTTAATAATGCTAATGCTGTTAACTATATTAACAATGCTAACTATGTAACTTAGCTAATAATTTATAACAGTTATGCTAAAATATTAAGAATGTATGGAAAAGTGGTTAGCGGAATGATAAGAAGTTGTTGATGTTGTTGCCTTGGAAGAACAGTACAGTACATTGTCATGCACTGTAATCAGAAGAAAAAGCCTTGGAAGAAGCACTGTAATTAGAGTGCACTGTTATCTGATTTATTCTTATTATTCCGCTGACGCTTTTTGTGCGTTTAATACAGCTTCAACCATTTAACTTAGAAACTTTGTTCAAACTGCGTTGCGTAGGTCTTACTTATGTGACTTCAGCCATGTATTTTTCAACTTTGTAACTATTAATTAAAAACTACAAAAATTTCCCCATTGACTTAACATTAGATTATGACATCACAATAGAGCAATTAGAATCTTATGCCAGGTGTTCAGGCCACCTGGAACAACTGTCTCAGGCTTTAAGCATACAATATGGCTGTATTAAGACTGCAAGAACATCAATATGGCTGTATTAAGACTGCAAGAACATCCAAGATGGCGGCGCGTACACACGCAGCGACCTCTCTCTGTCCCAACCGTACGGTGTTTTGTTCGTTTAAAAAGTGTTTGTCCGAAAGTTTTACGCGTGTTCGTCTCGTCTTACTACGCCGTACTACAAGTACAGCAGGCAGTTTTTAATTGACATCTGCAAAAGCAAGTTTTGCAGCGTTCTGGACTTTGCAACAGAGGCTAAAGGAACTTCGGACTACTCCGGCCTGCAACTACACGGACTTCGCCTGCTACTCCTCCCGGGAAAGAAAGCGTCGGGCGGTGTGCGAGGAAGCAGAAGAGGGGTAAGCGCGGAGGCGTCGGGCCAGGCTAGCGGCTAGCCCAACTTCGCCCAGCAATACCATCCATTCTCCTGGCAAATGTACGATCACTGGACAACAAAATGGATCACATCGACTGCTGAGATCAACGAACGGACAGTAAGTAACTGCTGTGTGCTCGTCTTCACTGAGACTTGGTTAAATGACAACATTCGGACTCTGCTGTACAACTGGAGCAGCTAGCATGCTATCGAGCAGACAGGGCCATTGTAAAGGGAGGTAAATCACGAGGAGGAGGAATCTGTGTTTACATCCGTGACGAATGGTGCCGGGACACTGTAGTAGTATGCAAACACTGCTCACCACTGGCAGAGTTTATGATCATAAAGTGCCGTCCTTTTTACCTGCCAAGGGAAATTACTGCGATTCTGCTAGTTGCAGTATACAGCGATAAGAACGCGGCTCTTAGTGAACTGTACCAGGCTGTCAGTGAACAACAGACGGCACACCCAGACGGTTTCACCATCTTCACTGGAGATTTTAACCATGCTGATCTCAAAACTGTACTTCCAAAGCTACACCAGCATGTTGATTTTCCAACAAGAGGAGATAACATCCTGGACCTGGTCTACACTGCACACAAAGGGGCATACAAAGCCACCCCCTCCCCCCATTGGACTTTCAGACCATATCACTGTTATGCTAATGCCCGCATACAGACAAAGGGTAAAAGAGAACAAACCGGTTTGTAAGCAGGTAAAAGTGTGGCCTGAGGGGCCTCCGATGCTCTTCAAGACTGCTTTGACACAACAGACTGGGAAATGTTTAAGCAGGCAGCCACTTACAACAACCGGACAGACATAGAGGAGTATACAGACACTGTAACCTCTTACATCACCAAGTGCATCGATGATGTGACCCCACACAAAAGACATCATCACTTTCGGGCTAACTGGAAGCCATGGCTGACAGGGGATGTCCTCAGGCTGCTGAGGGCCAGAGACAAAGCCTACAGAGCTGGGGATGAAGCTGGCATGAAAACAGCGAGAGCCAACCTGTCCCGTGGCATCAAGGAAGCAAAAAGGAATACACTCACAAGATAACCACCCACTTCAAAGACAGCAGGAACGCACAAAGCCTATGGCGGGGCATTCAGGCCCTCACGGACTACAAGCCCGCCCACAGAGCTGTGAGAGCAACATCCCTCTGCTCAACAACCTGAACCTTCTTTGCTCGCTTTGAAGCACAAAACAGCACCTGCCCACAGAAGACCCATCCCCTCTACATGAGCAGCCCCTGTGCCTCTCTGCCGACAGCGTGAAGAGGACACTTGCTGCCATCAACACCCGTGAAGGCAACAGGTCCAGACAACATCCCAGGTCGATGGCTGAAGGACTGTGCAGGGGGAGCTTAAGGATGTCTTCACAGACATCTTTAACACTTCCCTGAAGCAAGCCATCGTCCCATCATGTTTCAAAGCTGCCACCATCATACCTGTGCCGAAGAAAACTGCTCCATCCTGCTTCAATGACTACCGCCCTGTGGCACTGACACCCATCATCATGAAGTGCTTTGAGCGGCTTGTCATGTCACATATCAAAGCCATTCTCCCCCCCCACCCTGGACCCCTTCCAGTTTGCATACCGAGCCAAGCGGTCTACAGAGGATGCAATCTGCTCTGCCCTCCACCCAGCCCTCACCCACCTGGAAAAAAGAGACTCATATGTGAGATTGCTGTTTATAGACTTCAGTTCTGCATTCAACACCATAATACCACAACAACTCATCTGCAAACTTGACAAACTGGGACTCAGTACCTACCTCTGCAACTGGCTACTGGACTTCCTCTGTCAGAGGCCCCAAGTAGTACGTGTTGGCAACAATACCTCAAGCAGCATCACACTGAGCACAGGGGCCCCAAGGCTGCGCGGCTCAGTCCGCTGCTCTTCACCCTGCTGGACGATGACTGCACTGCAACCTACAGCAACAATCACATAGTGAAATTTGCTGGCGACACAACTCTGGTGGGTCTCATCACCAAGGGCGACGAGACTCAATACAGGTTGGAGGTCGACCATCTGACCACGTGGTGCAGGGGACAACCTCCTGCTGAACGTCAGCAAGACCAAAGAGATTGTTGTTGACTTCCGGAGAGGTCACACCCAACACCTGCCACTGACCATCGACGGTGCTGTGGTGGAGAGAGCGAGCAGCACCAAATTCCTGGGGTGCACATCAGTGAAGACCTCTCCTGGACCACCAACACTGCATCACTGGCTTAAGAGAGCTCAGCGCCGCCTGTACTTCCCTCTTTGGAAACTCAGGCGAGCAAGTGCTCCACCAGCCATCATGACCACATTCTACCGAGGCACCATCGAGAGCATCCTCTCCAGCTGTATCGCTGTGTGGGGCGGAAGCTGCACTGAATACAACAGGAAAGCCCTGCAGCGCATTAAAAGTGACAAAGAACACAGCTGGAAGGATTATTGGTGCTTCACTCCCCTCCCTGAAGGACATTTACACCACCCACCCCACCTCACCGCGAAGGCGACCAAAATTGTGAGTGATGCAAGTCACCCCGGCTCACAATCTGTTTGATCTACTGCCCTCTGGGAAGAGGTACAGAAGCCTGCGCTCCCGCACTACCAGACTCACCAACAGCTTCATACACCAAGCCGTAAGGATGCTGAACTCTCTCCCTCCTCTCCCCCCTCCACCCTCAGCTACATAACATCCTGGACATTGGACCCAAAAATGGCCGCCTGCACTACTCCACTTGCACACTTGCACACTTGTACACTTTACAACTGGTGTTGTTGTCCTGAAACACAAACTCTGCTGCTCTTACATAACTTGCACCACTATGCCACTTTCTTCTTACTTAGGTCAAACAGAACTACCCAAGCCTTTTATTGGCCTGAATTTGCACTAGTATTTTTATTGACTGTCTATGCACAATTTCAACCACATTTTGCTGCTCTTATTTTTTCATTATTATATGTGCCCTCTTATTTACTTATTTACTTACTTTTTTGTTTACTTGAATGTTATGTTTGTCTGTGGACCTAAATTGGTAAAATATGTCTTGTCTTCACCGTGGGATAGTGAGAAACGGAATTTCGATCTCTTTGTATGTCTGGAACATGTGAAGAAATTGACAATAAAGCTGACTTTGACTTTGACTTTGACTTTGAGATCCTGTTCAAC
>NC_063194.1:35196663-35206663 GCF_017589495.1 Alosa alosa | reverse complement strand
TTGGAGGAGGGGCGGGACTTTTCTATTGGAGGAGGGGGGCTGTTCTATTGGAGGAGGGGCGGGCCTGTTCTATTGGAGGGCGGGACTAGCCTGGGTGTTCCCATGCTGCCTTGCGCGCGATTTGATTCACGCTGCTAAGGCAGCCTGGATACCATGGAGCAAATTTTCGCCTGAGATAGGGAACCAATCACAGAACAGGGGGAAAGCAAGACGATGATGAGCTATGCACAGACGCATTTGATAGACATCCGTGGCACCCAATAAACGGATCTGGGCAATTTTTCAAATCTGAGAAAATGAACGTTTGGTTCCCAGACCACGCCTCATTGAGAAGTGGTGGCTTAGCCAGGCTAGGGCGGACTGTTCTATTGGAGGGGCGGGGCTTTTCTATTGGAGGAGGGGCGGGACTGTTGCGCTCTATTGGAGGAGGGGCGCAACAGTCCACGTCAGTAGCTTGCTTAGGGTCTCTACACATAAAACGAAGCACCAACAACCTAGTTAGCAAATCCGGAGTTTATTACAGAAATTACACAGAATTACGGAATTACACTTTAAGTATTGAATTATTGAATAAGATTATACAATTCTGACTCAGCTTTATATATCTTCCTGACATATACAAACTTAAAGGCCCCTTCTGTAACTCTATTAATTTCTTTGGTGATTTCTCACATTTTTCTCTATGGAGCTCCCCCTACAGCTTTGGAGTGCATATTCCACGAGCATCTCTTTGGTCTTTTCACTGGTGCTCCCATGATGAACATCTAAATAATGAAGCCATTGCTGCTTGTTCTAATAATAATAATAACCGGTGCTTGATGTGCCGACACACACACACACACACTAGGGGGTGGTAGGGGGAGCAGGGAAAGCCGCCATTCTCTCCACAACAAGTCATTTAACCATCACAATGATTTCTAAACTGTTTTATTAAGTTAAAAATGTTGTATAGGGGGCCTTTAATACGTATAAACCTCCAAAACATATGTAAACCTTTCCATTAAAACTACCAGACAGATATGTGAACTGCTCGTTATGTATTTGTAATGCCTGATGATGATGATGATGGTAGCATTTGATTGGTCTGCTAGAGAGACGCTACGCTCTGATTGGTGCTGGAGTGGGTCTGTTTCTGGCCATCATGTTTGTTGCTGTAAAACTCTGCATGATTAAGAGACACATGCTGGACAACGGGTACCACTCTGCAGGTGAGACACACACACACACAAACACACACATATATATATATATACACACACACACGCACACACACACACACACACACACACACACATACACAGACATGTACACACACACACACACACACACACACACACACAGATGAGCATAGCCTGATATGCCCAGTAGTGGCCGGTGGTGTGGAACAAATAATGTATCTGATCCTTGAATTTTTTTTTTTTTCATTTTATTAGCAGATGACTCTGTGAGAAGCCAGTCCCTGCGGTAAGTGAGCTGAAACACACACACACACACACACACACACACACACACACACACACACACACACACAGTTGAGTGATTCTGTATTCCTCTTGTTTCTTTGTTTCTGTAGGACTCAAAGCACCAGGTTACATAGAAGAGAAGCACCAGACATTCCAGATCAGCCCTGAGGACCAACACCATATCAGCCCTGAGACCAACACCAGATCAGCCCTGATCAGCCCTGAGGACCAACACCAGACATTCCAGATCAGCCCTGAGGTCCAACCCTGAGGACCAACACCAGATCAGCCCTGATCAGCCCTGAGGACCAACACCATATCAGATCAGCCCTGAGGACCAACACCATATCAGATCAGCCCTGAGACCAACATCATATCAGATTAGCCCTGAGACCAACACCAGATCAGCCCTACTGCATCTTGAGCTACTGGAAGCTACTGGAATTCATGCATTTCCACAGAATTATTTTTTGGAATCTGATCCCTTATCATACCTGTTCATTGTGACTGTCGCTCAACTTATCTTGACTAAATTCAAGATGGTGGCTTAACTTCCTGAAGGTACTGTCTGTATAAATCGTCTTGTAAAATAAACTACCAGTGCTTTTTCAAAGTTCTCAATGTCTCGTTTTAAATGTCAAGGCCCTCGGAAGTCTACCAATGAAGTATGGAGCTACTTTGAGCCTTGTAAATGGTGTAAAACAGTGATTTATTTGCATGGCTAGCCCGATGCCCGAGGCACCCCCATTGAAAACCTGTTGGTAGCATCGGCTAACTAGTGCCAGATTTCGGAGGGCAGGGGACAAGCCGAGATGAGCTATGAGACATACGTTCACACTCGGTTTCATGTTTCAACACACTTTAGGTCAATATCACCCCGAACTTCTCCTTTAATTTCCTAGTCTAGCAGATTGGGAAGTGGTTGTTGTGAAAGTGAAAATACGACATGAATGGCAAACAAAAGTTAAGGTTACTTTTGACATAGTACAATGAATAAAACTGATGCTCTGAATACTTTCTTTAATCGCAATTTGGATTACACCTGCTTTTAACAGGGGGAAGTTTTTCACTGGAAAACAGACGTGCGCTGTTTTCATACATACAGTATAGAGGAATACCTAATCAATCATACATACAGCGGAATACCTCATCAATCATACATACAGCGGAATACCTCATCAATCATACATACAGCGGAATACCTCATCAATACAGCGGAATACCTCATCAATCATACATACAGCGGAATACCTCATCAATACAGCGGAATACCTCATCAATCATACATACAGAGGAATACCTCATCAATCATACATACAGTGGAATACCTCATCAATCATACATACAGTGGAATACCTCATCAATCATACATACAGCGGAATACCTCATCAATACAGTGGAATACCTAATCAATCATACATACAGCGGAATACCTCATCAATACAGCAGAATACCTAATCAATCGTCATTAGCACTTCTCTTCCCCTGTGTTTACTCCCACGTGTCCCTCACTCTCCCATAATGCATCAGTAAAATAAGCGCAGATAGCCATTCCGCACTCCAGTGGCACGCAGAATGCGCTTTGATACATGTGCGATCAGTTCTGTACATAAGATGCTTTTTTAAAGGAGAAATACAGTGAGTTTTCACATAGATCTCCGCTTCTCGATGTCACTGAGTACTGTCGGCACGAAAACAATCGGTTTTACCTAGCTTGAGTTGCTACAGCCAGCAGCTAATGAAGCCAGGCAGCAAACACCGCTACACTCAGTGGGCATGTACCGGTACATGCGAGCTCGTGTACATGCCCCCAGAGTGTAGCGCTGTAGCTGCCTGGCTGTAGCCATCAAAATAAAAGCTTTTTAAAGTTATCCTTCCTCATTTAAAAGATTTTTAAAGTTATCCTTCCTCATGTTTTAAATCAATTTAGCCATTATAATAAAGGCTTTGTAAAGTTATCCTTCCTCATTTTATAATGAATGCTTTGTAAAGTTTCCTCATTTTATAATGAAGTCTTTCTAAAAAGTTATTTTTACTCATTTTATAATAAAGGCTTTGCACATTCGTGTTGCCAAAGCAGTCATACAAAGTATGGAGGGAACATGGAATAAGACACAGAAAAACTATATACTATATATATATACTTATGTCTATGTATATACACATAGACATAAGTATAGTATATAGTTTTTCTGTGACATAAGTGTACACTATATCACAGTATAACAATAACAACACAGAAACATAATATATATACACACACACATACACACACGCATATACGTACACATATACGTACATACATGTGCAGATGAGCATAGCTTTAGAACAGGACAATATATATATATATTCTCTATAGGGATAAGAATATAAATATAAATAAATGAAACAAAATAAAATTAAGTTATGCTAGAGTCGCTCAGCTTATGACAGTGTGAAATGTATCTTGCTGCTAGAGGGGCTGAATGTCCCTCTCCTTAAAGGATAGCCAGTTTTTCATGTGTGCCCATGGCTTCAAAGTTTGGGTAATATGTTTTAAGACTAGGGAAAGATGCATCTCTTATGTCTTTATATTTATCACAGTGAAGAAGATATTCTTACCTCTTTGGGCAGCCAGGTTTTCCTGTGCCTGCCTGTTTCCACTGTAAGATTGTGGTCACTTAGCCTGTACTTGGTCAGGATTTGCTTCTGCTTCATATCTCTGACAGAGGAGAGATAGTCTGCCCATTTATATTCTCGATTTAGGGTCAGATAGAAATTCATTCTGCTTTGACTGGTAGTTTGATTTCTCCAATGTTCCAAATAGTGTTCTTTTGCTTGTTTGATGACATTTTTGACACTAATTGCTGATTTGGAAGCAGTACTGGTCTGAGCATGTTGTATATTAGTGTTTGTTATGGAATTAGTGAGCTTCAGTACCAATTGGCACAAGGGGCTCTTATCAGGGCTCAGTTCCTGGGTTTTTTGGGCCTCAAAATGGAGTGTATTTTTGGGACTTGATTTTAAATGCATCCAGAATTTCAGTGCTCGTTTTTGGATAGGTGTTGCCAATGGGTAACGGCCTAATTCTGCCCTACATGCATTGTTTGGTGTTTTTGTTTGGACTTTAAGTATAAATTGACAGAATTCTGCATGTAGGGCTTCTGTTGGATGCTTGTCCCATGCAGTGTAGTTATGCATGCTGAGTGGACCCCAAACTTCACTTCCATACAGCGCAATAGGCTGTATTATGCTGTCAAATAATTTGCACCAGATTGATATTGGTATATTTATATTGTAAAATTTAGATTTCATTGCATAGAGGGCTCTGCAAGCCTTTTCTTTTAGAGCATTCACTGCCATGCTAAAGCTCCCCGATGCAGTTATGATCAAGCCCGGTAAAGTGTACTGCATCGCGGTGATCTAGGGGTGCTGCCTAGATTGAAAGGGTATCTGTGTTCCTGACATCTGGGCTTCTTTTGGAATATCATAATGTTTGTCTTTTTTAGATTTACTGTCAGGGCCCAGTGCTGACAGTATTTCTCTAGCAGGTCTAGGTGCTGCTGTAGTCCCTGTGCAGTGGGAAATATCAGCACCAGGTTGTCTGCATAGAGGAGGAATTTAATTTCTTTTTCTTTTAGGGTAAGGCCAGGAGCTGTAGACTGTTCCAACTGCACCGCTAACTCATTGATGTAGATATTGAACAGTGTTGGACTGAGGCTACAGCCCTGCCTCACCCCTCTTTTTTGAGTGAAGTATTCTGTAATTTTGTTGCCAATTTTCACAGCATTTCTGTTTTCAGAGTACATTTCCTTAACTAATTGGTAAACTTTACCCCCTATACCGCTTTGTAAAAGTTTATAAAATAGTCCTTCATGCCAGATTGAATCAAATGCTTTTTTGAAATCAACAAAACAAGCAAATATTTTTTGTGTTTGGTTTACATGTTTAGTTATTAGGGTGTGTAGGGTGTAAATGTGGTCCGTAGTGCGGTAATTTGGAAGAAATCCAATTTGACTTTTGGTGAGGACATCGTGCTCCTTAAGGAAGGCTACTATTCTTTCGTTGATGATGCTGCTAAACACCTTCCCCAGACTACTGTTCACACAGATGCCTCTAAAATTATTATGACCGCCGCGCAGCGAAGCGGCGGTCATATAGGTTTAGTCAGATTTTTTTTTTTTATTTTGCGATGTCCAAATTTCCGCCAAGGATTCCCGGGACACTGAAAGACCGGGGTAGACTTAAACTTGGTGGGCATGTAACCCCATATGGATAGCATGGAACCATCGTTTTCGTTTTGATCTGTAGCCCCCCCGCTGTACTGGACCCCCTGAAAGGAGGGTAGGGCAGACACAGTTTTCTGTGAATATCTTGAGAACCGTAGGGCCTAGGATGACCAATTTTTCCTCGAGATGTTTGCCTCCAGGGGTCATGTTAACCCATTCCATGAGCACACATGTGCATAAACAGATACACACGCACTGCGCATACATTTACAGTAATCATAACATGGATGACACATACTCACACAGTAGACATATGTACGCATGCATGCACATGCACAAACACACATACGCAGGCAAACACACAAGCACGCACATACACACACACACACACCCACACACATAAACATAAACTTGTACACGCACACACGCACACAATTCAAGAATTTTCCCCGCCATCTACTTCCTGAATTTTTGGTCAACGATACCGGGACACCAACCAATCGTTTGTTTATTAATATTGAAATTCAAATATATTCGGCACATGAAATTTGGTGGGTATGTAGCCCCACTAGACTTTTACGGAAAAATTTCGTTTTAGCCCCTCGGGGCTCCCCCCTGCTGGGCCCCCGAACCGCAAAAACAGTTTTTCCTAAATAACTACCTGAACCGTGGGACTGAGGATGAAGAATCTTTAATGGTATGTTGGTCTCAAGGGCCCACATCAACCTGGCCCATAATCACTCATTTGTGATTTGCACCCCACCGGTGAAAAATGAAAATGCAATATTATTCTGCTTTAATCGCCCCTATCTTCAGTTAAGATGTTCAGAACTGCACCAAATTTTATGTGTATGATTGACCTGGCATTCTCTGGGGGTATCCATGGGGGTCTAAAAAAAATAGGTTATGTGTACATTTAGTGACTGTACACTCATTGGCCTGTAGATGGCGGTGCACACATATACACATGCACACACACACAGGCACCCACATACTATCGGTATTAGAACGGCCGATACATAATTACAAATTCAGTAGGATTAAAAGAAAGCCAAAATAAATATTCATCATCATCATCATGGCTGCATTTTCAGTATTGGCGATAAGTAGTCGTTTGTCCACTAGATGGCGATCGTTGCAGTGAGACTAATTTTGTTGGAAGTTAAAAGTGGGTTGGAAAACAATGGACGCTTCCTACAAGGACTGTAATTTACCGCAGAGAACCTCTAATAAGGATAGGATGATGTTCACATGAAATGTAATTCCCATTTCTTCTTGAAGCCGGAAATAAATCTGAGGATGTTTATCGGACATGCTTGGTTTTACTGCAGGTAATGTTAATCTTATAATATCAATAAGGACCTAGGTAATGTTACCGTTAGCTTGGTTGAGTGATGGAGGCCAATTTGATTGATTGCATTTGTAGAAAACTATAAATGCGGCAAGCAAATTGATAGCAGCATTTGTATTGATTTATTGCAACAAAAAATCATACCAATGGAAGATTTTATAACGGTCTGATACAGTTTTGCCTATACATGCTGGAGACTGAGGCGCCTGTTTATTTTGTTTTAAGTGCGTGCAGGGTGTGAGAGGGGAATCGATGTGCTTTGATTCCAGCTTGGTAGTTGTAGTCTGTGAAATTAAAAGCACGTGTGTGTGAAGTATCCAAACAATGATACCTTCATTTCATTATGGCTGCTTTAGCAACACACCTTAAGCTACTGTGTAGTGGGTCCCATTTAGACTTCATTGGCTTTCCTTGACTCATGGAGCTGAATGTTATTACAACTTTTCGCCACGATATGGCAGTTTAAGTCCGCTTGATACTGTAAGGCGTAAGCCATTGGTTTCAAAGGAGATTTTATTTGTGTCGCCAGCATAGCCTATTGACAATTTATGTTGTAAATAGGCCTACCTTATAATCCTACCTGTAGCTTAGGGAAGCTAACAGCTTTCTATTAGGATCTAGTTTGTTAGTTACAGTTTTGTCATAACTCCCTGATGCATTTTGCATTTAGAATAGCCAGAGCGTGTATATCTCAATCGAAAATTAAACAATATCGGGTGCCTATGGACTAGGCTGGGTGAACCCAGCCTGATCTGCCCGCTATTTATTTTTATTTCTTAAAAGATTGAGCTTGGTCTGATGAAAGCCAGACTAGCCATGGACCTCAGTTACACAATGCAAGGGAACATGAATCAGCCTATAGACCCCTTCGCAACGGTGGTGAAAACATAAACATTCGGGTGGTTGTGACGTCACTGGAGGCAGAAACAATCGTTTGGCTAGTGAGGCGGCTAAAATCAGACAGTAATCTAAAATCTTTGCTAAAATGTGTAACGATATAACACAATACGTACATACACTCAGTGTAATGGATCGGGAGGATTATTTGAAAAAACTAAGGCATTATCAGATGGGACCATCCTGACAGACCCAATACCGCCAGTGATTGGAAAGACAGGTTTGCCATCAGTTGAATGGCCGGACATTATTGAAAACCGAGTGTCTACAGTAAGGAGAAGCTGAGGGTGTATAAATCATTGAATGCATATAACTATCTCCTAAAATGGTCATGTCCAAGACTTACAATAGGCCTACAATGACGTGGTGAGTTTTGTGTTTGCCGAACCGACATTTTACCGAGCCAAGCCCACCCATGTCAGAAGGCAAAGATGTATTGCAAACGTGCTAATTACCAACCATTTCGTTTGAAAATTCTAAAACAACAATGTTTTTAATACTTCAAAATAACATTTGGTAAATGAACCTCACATTTTTCAGTAGCCATAGGTGTCTAGATTTGAATAAAATCTAGTTTGTTTCTTACCGGGGGCTTTTACTGCCTGAAATATCCAATTTTGTTTACCACGCTCGGAGTTAGTGCTGGGCCTTACTAGTAGTAGTAGCTAGTAGTAGCCTAGTAGCTAGTAATCAAGGATTTGGTTTAGCTCTTCGAGTCACAGTAAAATTAAATTTTTGGTAGGCTACATAGCTTATTTAGATACACTTATGGTGTGGGAGCTTGTGTTTGTTTAGGAATCCGCAGTCTTGGTTTGTATGGAAATTAATAAGTGACATACATGTAAAGAGGTTGGAAATACAGGACGATTGGTAGGCTAATATGTGAGGTCCCGATACAAGGCTTGGGTTATCGTGAGTCAAACGAACAACTACGTTCTCCCTGGAAACTGTAGCCTAGGCCTACTTATTTCAAATTTAACCGATGACTTTTTCGGTTCTGGCACCCGACAGCACAGCAAGATGAGACCATGATAACCTTTAGCCTCGAATATGACTGTTCGTTTAGCTTCCCAGCTGAGGTGATGCTTTGTTTTGCCTCCAGTGAACGTAATGACGAGGCTCAGAAGGTACCTATATTTGTACCGAACAATAACGGACAAAAGCTCTTCAACTTCAGCCCGTTAAAATGTGTATGAACAGTCTAGCTGCGATTTCATCAAGGCCCATTTGGACATGTCAGTTATTTGCACCACTGGTTAGATGTAAAACAGCATTTCGTTTCAGACTACTGTTACTTAATTTGTGCATTAACAATAAAGTATTACATGAACTAAAGATGACTAAAATCTTATGTAGAAGAAGAAACATTCACAAAAAAATCCATCCATCCAAAATGACCTTTGTTTTTGATAGCTGTTGAAAACGGCATGGAACTGACAGAGATGTTTTTGTTTATAAACATTATGCTGATACCTTTTGCTTTTCCCAAATACAATGTAGCCTACAGGTGTAAGTGACCTTTCATCAATCCAGTTGCAATGGATGAACTGCCCTACTTGTGATTGTTTAGAGATTTTAAAGGTTTTATAACAATGCTACATCTTCTTTGGCTATTCTACAATCTATTCACCTTTTCAGCACCAGTAGGCTACTTTCTGTGCAGCCGCACACACACACTCAGGCATGCCAAACAAGCATACACAAAAGTTTCAAGAGTGGGGATGGAGTAAAATATGGAGACAAATTGAAGTGTGATTTATTTTTGTGAACGGATGTACAGGACAGGACTGGCTGGTCATATTTTGTACCGCTATGGTACATCTAGTTGGGGTCCAATTTATCTCCACTTTGTAGATGGGTGTAATGTACCCTTGGCTCCAGATGTCAGGGAAACAGCCAGAAGTTAAAGTAAGATTGAACAATTTGAGTATAGCCCTTTGCAGTTCAGGGTGCTGTGTTTAAGCATTTCTCCTCAGATGTGATCAGGGCCGCAGGATTTTTTTTGTTTTGAGTTTTTAATTTTGGATTCAAGTTCGAATTGTGTAATTGGGAAGTCAAGGGGTTTTGGTTGTCTTTAATTG
>NC_063194.1:35171663-35186663 GCF_017589495.1 Alosa alosa | reverse complement strand
AATCAGTATGTCTGGGCATGGCGTCGCCAACATGATGACAGACTGTGTGTGTTTGTTTGTTTGTGTGTTTGTTAGTTTGTTTGCTCTTTAATTTGTTCAAATGTACAACTCAGTGTTTTAAATAAGACTCGCTGAGCTCTTTGTGACACACAAACACACACATACATAGACACACACACACAGACACACACACACAACACACACACACAGAGCCCATGGGTGAAACAAACACACACACACACACAGAGCCCATTGTAGACACTGTGCAGTAATGGGCTGAAGCATTTTGAACAGAACGTGATTTGAAAGTGTCTGGAACTTTCCTAAAAGAGACATGTAATGCATGTTTTCCACTGGGTGTGAGAGTATGTTAGCCTGACGAGCCAGACCCACATTTAAATGTAGGGTCTGGGCACTCACCGTTCGCAGTGCTCAGTCCGAGGGGCGGGATAATAGGTTGTCTTTCAAATTCTCTCTGCATGCAATAGGACAGCACTGAGTCCCATGAGTTTTCCCACCAGCGGAGCTAGTTGGCTAGTTCAATCTTTTGCCATCTTAAAACAAGCTTAACTCGTGTCACACTGTTGGCCAACAGTAACATTCATCTTCTTTGTTTTCAAGTAGCAGGAATTCAAGCCAAACCATTTGCAACTCTGCCATCAATCATTATGTTAAGCCCGCCTAACGACTCTATACACAATTTGATTGGCCTGATAGAAGTTTAATTTTTAGAGCTCACAAGCCAACGAAGAGTTGCTAGACTAGCCCTGGAAGCAAATGTAATTTGCTGCCGCTAGGGTGCGTCTAGATTTCTAGGCTAAGAGTATGTGTGTCTCTGTGTGTGAGTGAGTGTGTGTCTCTGTGTGTGAGTGTGTGTATGTGTGTGTGTGATCCACTGTTCTGTCGGCAGCGACAAGCAATCCTCTGCTAGACCTCAGCAGCTTTTGGCTCTTACACAGCCTCACACACACACACTCAGACATATAGGGAACTCAGCCCCCCTCTCTGTCTCTCTCTCTCACACACACTCAGACATAAAGGGAACTTAGCCCCCCCCCTCTCTCTCACACACACACACACAAACACACACTCACAGAGAGAGCAGTGTTGATATTGGCTGAGGAGCAGAGGTTCCCCACTGAAATTACCACACATGCTCTCTGCCCAATCCAGAGAGAGAGAGAGAGAGTGAGAAAGAGAGAGAGAAAGAGAGAGAGATTTCAGTTGTAGTAATGTATGCTGCATGATGTTTTGTTTTCTGTCTTTACACACTACTACGTACGTGTATGCTTTTGCAATACAAATTGTATTTTTTGTCATGCCAATAAAGCTCAATTGAAGCTTGAATTGAAATTGAATTGAGAGAGAGACACAGAGAAAGAGACAAAGAGAGACACAGAGAGACAGACACATGGCAAACTGCATCCATCCACATCTGGTCACTAACACTAGGGATTACTGTATAGTTCACTGGAAGAACTCTGGTAGAACAGTGGCCTACTTCATCTAAAGAGAGTTAAATGTAACGATAAGTTATGGAAAGTGGCTGAAACAGCAGCCTATACTCTGAAATGTAAAGATGCTTGTCAGTGCTAGTCTTAGATAGATAGATAGATACTTTATTGATCCCCACGTATCTATCTATCTATCTGTATTGGCAGAAGCTGTGATAGGATGAAGCTGCCAGTGAGTCTTTGCTGGTGTGGTTGTGCTAATGTGTTGGTGTAGCTATATGCTAATGTTCTGGTGTCGTTATGCTAATGTGTTGGTGTAGCTATGCTAATGTGCTGGTGTGGTTAT
This sequence comes from Alosa alosa, assembly GCF_017589495.1. NCBI lineage: Eukaryota > Metazoa > Chordata > Actinopteri > Clupeiformes > Clupeidae > Alosa > Alosa alosa. Next base: position 35,184,863 of record NC_063194.1, on the reverse strand, counting down.
GCTAATGTGTTGGTGTAGCTATGCTAATGTGCTGGTGTGGTTGCTAATGTGTTGGTGTAGCTATGCTAATGGGTTGGTGTAGCTATATGCTAATGTGCTGGTGTGGTTATGCTAATGTGTTGGTGTAGCTATGTGTTATGTCTGTTTTAGTAGAGTGAAGAAGTGACACCAGGCTTAATGTTCAGGAACTTTTACTGGAGAAAACTGCATGGTTACAGTCAAGCATAACACACTCACTGAGCTCTCCAAGCACGAGCATACAACAGAACTCTTCCTAACTACGGTGGCCAGTAAACATCAACAACTTAGAATACTGCAATTCTTAATTAACTATGGTGGCCCGCACATGAGAACTACCCCAATACATAACACTATGCTAATGTGCTGGTGTGGTTATGCTAATGTAAGGGTGTTGTTATGCTAATGTGCTGGTATGGTTATGCTAAAGTGCTGGTGTGGTTATGCTATAGGAGAGCCGACAAAAAACATGGCAGAAATCTGAGCTGAAAATGTTTAATCATATAGTTGGGCATTGTGAGACTGCTCAAACTGAACAAACCAGACAGAAATGCAGCTAATCTAAAGCATCCACATAGTATGTTATGTTAAACTAAATAAAAGTTATTGTAGAGTAAGCTAAGCTATAGCGGCCGCTGGGTTTGTGTGGCCATATTAAAGTTATGCTAGACTAAGCTAAGCTAGGTAGCTGGTTTGGCCATATTAAATGTATGCTAAGCTAACCCAGATAGCAAGCGCACGTCGGCCCAACGGCATAGCAGGCGTTGGCGTGACGTTGTTTACTGACTTTGGGCCAACTTGATTTTGGCCGGTGGGGCAACGCTGTTGCGACGTTGACATTTCCATAGTAACCATTCAACAATCCGCAAAACATCTGGCTACATATCGGGCGACGTTGACATTTCAATAGTAACCATTCAACAATCCGCAAAATATGTGACGACATATTGGACGCATCAAGAGTAACCATTCAACAATCCGCAAAACATCTACCTACATATCGGACGTATCGCGTAGAGTAACCACTTGCAGATTACCATTGAAACATGGCCATGTTATACCCTATTGCTTAGACATAGTATAGGCTACATCAAACTGATCATACAGCCAGTTGGTGGACTGACGTTGGCTTGACAGTGTTTAAATGTTTTAAATCCTCTAAGAATACAATTTTGAGGGAAACAGTAAAAATAAACTAGAAAATGTAATTTCGAGGAAATTACCAGTGCATGAAAATATAAACATACTGTATATTAACATAAAATGCCAAACAAACTTTTATTTGGAAACAGTTGACAGGAGTCATAGTTGATAACAACTGAAAGTTGAAATGGCTTAACAGTCAAATAGTTGAGTAGTTTAAATAGTTAAATTATTTAATAGTGAATTATTGTAGTGAGGACATTTATTTTGAAACAGTTGTGGGCAGAGGAAATAGTAGTCTTAAGAGATGTATGCTTAAAGCCTGAGACAGAGTATATAGTTCAGTCATTCCAGTGTAATGGATGTTGATAGACAGAAAGTTGAATGGATGTTGATAGGCAGATTGTTTAATGGATGTTGATGGATAGTTTAATGGGTGGATGAGTGAATGGTTTGAAGAGGATGAATGGATAGAAAGTTGGATGGAATGTGCCTTATATCCTTGTAGAATGGAGACACAGAGAGAGTTGGCCTAGTTAGTTAGCAGAAAGCAGTTGATACAGGTGCAATCAGTTTAACTGGCCCTTTGATGGGTCCTAATAGTGAGCAGCTGGAAGTTGATACAGGTGCAAATCAAGTTAATTAGTCCATTGTGATGTCATAGTGCTAATGCAAAGTCTATGGGGAAAAATAAGCTTGTTTTTATTAATATCTCAAAAGTATAAAGTTTACAAAAGTGTAAAATACATTCCCCACGTGTCCTTTTCAAGACCTACGTTACAAAGTTTGAACGGGGTTTCACGTTAAACGGTTGAAGCTGAATTAGATGCAGAAATTTGGTGGGAAGAATAATAATAACTAGAAATGCAATTCCAAGGAATTACCAGTGCATGAAAATGCTAAAGTTGTGACAAAAAATATCATGTATAGTTAAAACAGATAATACAGAGATGGTTACTATGGTGATGCTAGGATAGACATGGTGGTTGCATAGCTTAATAAAAGTTGATAGTTTAAAAGTAGACTGTTTAAAAGCTGAATGTAGATAGTTTAAAAGTTGTTGATAGACAGTAGATAGTTTAAAAAGTTGTTTATCCCTCTATACCCGTAGCGCCGTCGGCGGCCGTTCTGTATTTCCTCTACAACGGCCCAGCGGCGACATAATTCTTAAAGAGACATCTGCTAAGTATAACCTTCATACATGAAATAATACAGCGTTAGTGGATAAATAAACACCAGACTTTTATTTTGACACACTTAAATGGCTAGGGTCGCTATTGACATTTCTCCGGTATTTTTGAGTTTAGCCTGTTGACTGACCGGCTGAGGACTTTACAGTGCCTCTGGAGTTATGGCTTCTAACAAGCGTCCAGCGTCTTTTCTCATTAGATGAGATGGTATTGATGTGCATCCACCATGTTTTGATGTAAGTGGCGATCATATTGATGTAAGAAAATGACAAAATAAAAACATGAAAGTGTAATAAATTTGCGTTAGCATCCTCCGTTTGTCATGACTGACTTAGCTGCCTCTCTGGCATAAAAAAAATTGTATGGCTGTCACTGTGAAAGTCAGTTTGAGTTTAGCTAGCACCAGCAAAATATAGGCATAATTCAATGATGGGTCATGGCCTAATTAACAATAAAGTTTATGATAAACCCATGCCAGGTTTATTTGCAGTTATATCTTAACACATAACATTAACATTACCCCTTTCTGGCATGTACAGTAAAGCTAACATTATCGTTATCCCACTTACAGATAGTTATTGCAAACTACTACTTATGTATGTCTCTCTAAATGAGTTTTTGTTGACTAATAACCAAAGCGGGAACCACCGTTGTGTTTTCTGCTTATGGATGTCAGGAAAATGTATTTGTATACAAGTAGGCCAATGTCTCGTCATCTTCATTGATTACAAAAAGCCTGCTAATTTGCTACCTTCACTGATGTAGCGCTAACGTTAGTCTGAGACTGTAATGTTAGCACAGGATAGGTTGAATGTTAGTGAACGAGTGCAACAGGTTCATTATCATCAACTGATCAAGTTTAGATAAATTATATAACATGATGTGCATATAAAACAAAAGCGTAAATCCATGTCAGGATTAACAGTCCCTGTTGTTGGTGACATGCTTATCAAATGAGTCACGATTTCATACGCTATGCTTCATGGCCTACGTTAGTTCATATCCTCATCATTTTTAGCTGTAAGGCTCACTGTCCAGCTAAATCCCAAATAAGTGCAAGATATGCCAGTCTATTTCAATGAAATCAGTACTCATATAGTATCGTGTTTCCCAGCTTCTAATACAGAAATATGTGAACCATATTTATAACTTTTGTTAGTGAAAAACTTTGAGACTGTAAAGTGAGTAGGCCTATGGCTGTCTATGGGAAACATGAATATATAATTTTTAATGGATCATATATCATTTGAAAGAGCAATTTCTAATCTTTTAAACTGAAAAGACACTTACAATTGACACTTTTCATTAGATTTTTAGTTATTCTTGGTTATTTAAAATGTTTCTCAAATTGCCCTTTTCTCTTAGAATTCCCAGGAATCTGAAGCATTGTTGTAGAATTCCACTGGGGTATAGAGGGTTAAAGACAGCTAGTTTAATAGATAGTTTAATGATAGTTTAAAAGTAGACCGTTTAAAAGTTGAAGGTAAATAGTTTAAAAGTTGTTGACAGATTGGAAGTTTAATGAATGTTGATATTCAAATAGTTTAATGGCTGTGTATAGGTAGATATTTGACGATAACTGAAAGTTGGAATGGCTCTAATGTTTGCTAGCAGTTATGCTAAGATTTTAAATATGCTAACCATGCTACTTAGCTAACGTTTTCAGCAGTTTTGCTAAACATGCTAACTATGTTAGCAATGCTAAACTATGTTAACCATGCTACTTAGCTAACTTAACTAACGTTTTTCTAGCAGTTTTGCTAAACATGCTAACTATGTTAACCATGTGACTTTAGCTAACCTAGCTTATCATTTTAGTAGTTATGATAACTATGCTAATTAGCATGATAACATGCTAACTATGCTAACCACATTGACTTAGCTAACCTAGCTAATCATTTTTAGCAGTTTTACTAAAAATGCTAACAATGCTAACTAGCTACAGTGGGTAGGAGTCATAGTTGATGACAAGTTTTAGACATAGTTGATGACAAGTTTAAAAGTTGTTGATAGACAGATAGTTTAATAGATAGATAGTTTTAATGATAGTTTAAAGTTTAAAAGTAGACCGTTTAAAAGTTGAATGTAAAAAAGTTCAGTAGTTTAATGGGTTACATTGTTTAACAGTGGATTATTGTAGTGAGGACTTTTATTTTGAAACAGTTTTGGGCAGAGGAAACAGTTGAATAAGATGTGTAGTCTTAATTGAGCCAGATTGTATGCTTAAAGCCTGAGGCTACAGGTGGCCTGAACACCTGCCATAGGATTCTAATTGCTTAACGGCCGTATTATGATGTCACAATCGCCAATGTTAAGTCTATGGGGATTTTTAAAAAGTTTTTCTTTAATAGTTAAAAGTATAAAAGTAAAAAGTATAAAAGTTTCAAAGTTGAAAAGACATAGCAGCTTGGTCCGTTTGCATACCTACGTTACAAAGTTTGAATGAAGTTTCTAAGTTAAACTGTTCAAGAGAAATAGCGTACGGAAAAAGTGGTAAGCGGAATAATAATAAGAAGTTGTTGTTGCCTAGGAAGAACAGTACAGTGCATTTTCATGCACTGTAATAATAATAAGAAGAAGACTTCGGATAACAGAACAGTGCATTTTCATGCACTGTAATAAAATAGCCTAGTCTAGTCTTACAAACAAATGCATTTATGAGGGAAAACAGTAAAAATACATAAAATAGCCTAGTCTAGTCTTACAAACAAATGCAGGTAAAATAGTCTAGTGCAGGTGTGAGGTAGGCCTATTACTTAATACAAGCTGAATTGTTGCGTTATTACAGTGCATGAAAATGTTCTGTTATCCGAAGTCTTCTTCTTCTTCTTCCCACCAAATTTCTCGGTCTAATTCAGCTTCAACTGTTTAACGTAGAAACTTCGTTCAAACTTTGTAACGTAGGTCTTGAAAAGGACACGTGGGGAATGTATTTTTCACTTTTGTAAACTTTATACTTTTTGAGATATTAGTAAAAACAATTTTTATTTTTTCCCCATAGACTTTGTACTTTAAACTGTATACTCTGTCTCAGGCTTTTTAGTATACAATCTGGCGCTCTTAAGACTACTATTTCCTCTGCCCACAACTGTTTCAAAATAAATATCCTCACTACAATAATTCACTATTAAAACTACTCAACTATTTAACTGTTCAGCCATTTCAACTGTCAGTTGTTATCAACTATGACTCCTGCCAACTGTTTCCAAATAAAAGTTTGTTTGGCATTTTATGTTAATATACAGTAATGTAGCATCGGTGGATGTACATGTCTAACGTTGAATGAGTGTCTCCCAGAATGCAGTGCGAGTGAATGCTAAAATGTGTAATGTCGGTTATAATAGATGTAGTTACGTTTAGCATGTTGTGTATTTTTTAGCGTGTTAGTCTCCTTGGTTGTTCCTCATGTGTTTATCCTCGTGTTGATGTGTGTGATAAACCCTTATTGTGTGCGGCTGAGACTACCCCTGTGTTGCCCTATGTAGTTGTCTGTGGACGTATGAGTCTTCCTGTTCCAATAAATGGCCGTCCTGGCCAAAGGTGAATCTTGTCTGAGGGCGAGATCGCTACAGTATGTTTATATTTTCCTCGAAATTACATTTTCTCGTTGACAATCGTTGCTTGCCTGGCTCCGCCCTACATACTTCCACTCATTTCATTTTCCTTCAGTACGTCGTCTGGGATTTCGGTATATTCGCGGGTTTTCTCAGGCCAAATTGTACCTGGCCAATCAGCGCACAGAGGGTTGTGGCCGACAACGATGACGTTGAGGTTGTGCGCTAGTATGAGCCAGACATACGTCACGACCAAACGTTAGCGATTGGTTATGGTAGATCCAGAGTGGCTCTGGGCAGATCCAATAGTTTTAAACTTCAACAGAGTACTCACCTTCAAGGAAGTTAACGCTTGGCAATGGAAAGTGACCAGACTCTCTGTACATTATGAAATGCACAAGATTCTGTTAGGACCAGGCTAAATCACTGCAGCTGCAAACAGCCATTCAGTGGACTGCCGTTGGCGTGACAGTGTTTCGACATTGTAAATCCTCTTGTTATAAGAGGCAATACAAAGTATCCCACTTTGACCAACTATTAACTCAGACATTTCTTTAATGTTTTTTGAAACGCTGTTGCATGTACCTCGTGTAATAATCAGAGCCGGACAGTAACGGAGTACATTTACTTGAGTACAGTACTTGAGTACAATTTTGAGGGATCTGTGCTTTACTCGAGTATCATTTTTGGGGAGTACTCGTGACTTTACTCAAGTACATTTGAGAGGCAAATATTGTACTCTTTACTCCACTACATTTATATCCATTTTAGAAGTACACTTCTAAAAAAAGGAAAAAAGAAAAATCTCGGAAACCCTCAATTTGTTGTTTCCCCTTTCAAATGTGATTGGATTGTGCAGGCGCCACTGATTGGGACAGCCTATCAGATATCACCTTCAGCTTTCCTCCATGGTCAGATTTAGATAAGAGACGAAACCATGGACGAAACAAGAGTACATTTTCTAAATATTGCACTACTACTGCAACAGTGCTTACATTTATGTACAGAAAAGATGAAGATGCAGCAGGTTCCTTCTGGATGCCGGGAATGTGCCAACCAGTGGCCCCACCTCGCCAGACTATTTCAATTTTCTGAACTAGTTAATGATAGTTTTCGCTTCAAGTGTTTCAATTACAAAATAGTATTTTGTATTTGAAATACGTATTTTAAATACATGTATTACAAATACTGCCCATCCCTGGCAACATGGTAAAAAGATGAAAATTACTTGATTTTACTTTCAATTCCTTTTACATTCTCCAAGGTATTAACATTACCATTTTTATAACTCCATCTAGGACATTTCTGTTCATAAATGTAAGCACTGTGGCAGTAGTAATGCAATATTTAGAAAATGTACTCTTGTATTCTTGATACTCAAGTACTTTTAAAAACAAGTACTTCAGTACTTTACTTAAGTAGACATCTGACTGTTGTACTTTTACTTGTACTTGAGTAAAATTTAGCAAGGGGTATCTGTACTTTTACTCAAGTAATGAAGCTGCGTACTCTGTCTGCCTCTGGTAATAATTGTATTTCTGTTGACATCTAAGTGACATGTTGGTTTGTTTCTGAACAAGACTAGCCTATAAACCAACATTCAATAGACAATTACTTGAGGGGCTGACATTGGTGTGACATTGTTTCACCATTGAAATTCTACCTTCCAACACTGTCAACCAATTCCAGCGTTGGGCCAACGTGTGATTACTATCTGGGAAAGCACCCAATGAATAGCTGTGGCCATATATAAAAGCTAAGCTAAGCTAAACTGAAGCAGACAGTGAGTAGTTTTGGCAGTATTAAAGCTACGTCTCCCTGCTAGGGACAGAGAACTATAAGAAAACTAACTAAAGCAAGGGCAAGAACACGGCAGACAACGGTGGATAAATGTGAAAATAATCAAGAATTTATTATAATTAAACTAGAAAATATATAAAGGCAAAAATTAATATTCAAAACACAGTATCAAAAGAAGGCCAGAAGGCTGCAAAAACGAAGCCGCCTGGATTTCCTGGCCTCTCTCCCAGACTCTCACTCTGAGAGGGACTGGAGACGTGGACGTAGTGTGGGCGAGAGTGGAGCGCAGAGCCTGCCGTTCAACAAAGAACCAAAAACGAGTCGGCCAGGAGTGACGTCAGCCGGCACCTTTTATAGGGCTGGCTCAGCAGTTACGCCCCCTACTGGACTGTCTGAAAAACACACAAAACAACAGCAGGAACATAGAAACAGCTAGGGACGTGACAAGACTAAAGCCACCCTTACACCAGAAGACTTTGACAAGATTTGGGAAAGATTCTTGAAAGATTATAGTCTTTTGAGTAAAGCTTGAATGGGCTGCATTAGTTAAAAGACTCCAGTCTTTCAATAATCTTTCCCAAATCTTGTGAAGGTCTTCTGATGTGAATGTGGGTAGCATTAAGCAGGCTTGCCAACTCTAATGCATTTGGTGAGAGATTAATGCTTTTATGTTCAGTCTCACAGTAGAGAAAATACCCATACCAACACACATCTAATACACTAGCCTAGGATACCCATACCAACCACACACCATGTAACACACTAGCCTGGGAATACCAACAGACAACATGTAACACACTAGCCTGGGAATACCAACCACACAACATGGAACACACTAGCCTGGGAATACCCATACCAACCACACAACATGTAACACACTAGCCTGGGAATACCACAACACACAACATGTAACACACTAGCCTGGGAATACCCATACCAACCACACAACATGTAACACACTAGCCTGGGAATACCCATACCAACCTTTGCCAATTTTGAGATTTGATTTGCAGGTCCGTCTGGCCAAGAGGCCATTTCCAATGTCCCTACAACATGACCACGCAAATACAATCGCTAATCCGGCATGGACTTGTATTTCTTTGGAACTGCAAACAACTGCGTTTAAAACCTTCATTTTCAAGCATATACTTGCACTTCTGAAACAATTTGGTCAGAGTTTAGTGCACCAATATAAGTTAATTTCACTGCTAGTTAAGCCCTTGCTGGAAGTCGTAAGTCAATGAACCTTTGACCCAATCTCATATAAAAAGGGTCTGGTGTCAACGAGGCTACCAACCTATAAGATAAAGCAGCCAGTGAGTAGCTGTGGCCACGTTAAAGCTAAGCTAAGCTAAAGTGAGCGGCTGTACTGGTGTGGCCATATTAAAGCTAAGCTAAGCTAAAGTGAGCGGCTGTACTGTTGTGGCCATATTTAAGCTAAGCTAAGCTAAAGTGAGCAGCTGTACTGGTGTGGCCATATTAAAGCTAAGCTAAAGTGAGCGGCTGTACTGGTGTGGCCATATTAAAGATAAGATAAGCTAAAGGGCTGTTCCAGGCAGCCCACCCAGGCCTGTGTAGAATAGGGCCAGTGGGTGTTCCATGGTCAGGAGCTTCAGCCTTGTCAGCGTTTTTCCGACAACGCTTTAAACAGCTTTCCTGTGTGTGTGTGAGAGAGAGAGAGAGAGAGAGAGAGAGAGAGAGAGAGACTGGTCCCTGAGGACCGCGCTGATTTTGGAAGAGATTGAGTGGTTTAGAGGATGTGGTTGGAGTTTAAGTATACAGCAGCGAGAACAGAGGAGGAGAAGAAACAGACAGACACACACAAACACAAAGCAAGAGAGAGGAAGAGAAAGAGTCATCAAGCCTACAGACACGAATGTCATGAATGTGTTGGATTTAGAATAGGAGCAAACACATCTCTCTCTCTCTCTCTGTCTCTGTCTCTAAAACTCACACACTACACTAGATTTGTACACACACACATACACACACATTTCTCTCTCTGTCTCTAAAACTCACACACTACACTAGATTTGTATACACACACACACACACACATACACACACATCCCTCTCTCTGTCTCTAAAACTCACACACTACACTAGATTTGTACACACACACACACACACACACACACACACACACATCTCTCTCTGTCTCTAAAACTCACACACTACACTAGATTTGTATACACACACATCTCTCTCTCTCTAAAACTCACACACTACACTAGATTTGTACACACACACACACACGCTCTCTCTCTCTAAAACTCACACATTACACTAGATTTGTATACACACACATCTCTCTCTCTGTCTCTAAAACTCACACACTACACTAGATTTGTATACACACACACACACATACACACACTCTCTCTCTAAAACTCACACACTACACTAGAGTTGTACACACACACACACACATACACACTACACTAGACACACACACACACACACACACATACACACACTCTCTCTCTCTAAAACTCACACTACACTAGATTTGTACACACACACACACACATACACACACTCTTTCTAAAACACACACTACACTAGATTTGTACACACACACACACACACACACACACATCTCTCTCTCTGTCTCTAAAACTCACACACTACACTAGATATTTTCCAAACAACGACCCAGCTGACTTTACAGGCTCCTGCTCTATACACACATATACTCTATACAAAAGAGTATACTCATACTTATACTTATACTGCTGCTCTACATATACTCTATACAAAAGAGTATATTCATACTTATACTTATACTGCTGCTCTATACACACATATACTCTATACAAAAGAGTATACTTATACTGCTGCTCTATACACACATATACTCTATACAAAAGAGTATACTCATACTTATACTCATACTGCTGCTCACACTCACTGCGGCTCACACACACACACACAGACACACACAGACACTCACACACACACTGCTGCTCACATACACACAGACGCTCACACACACACTGCTGCTCACACACACACTGTGGCCCACACACACACACAGACGCTCACACACACACTGCTGCACCAGGTAGGGAAGATGTCCTGAAGTGCATGAACGTTAACCTTATGGCGGTCTTCTGATTGTTGGCGTGCTAAAACGTTTTCCTATTGCATCCATAAACAATTTTCTTGCAGCAAACCACGCAAAAGCAAACCCCTGGCACTTTAATTTCTTTACACCATGGCTTAGTTCTCCCCTGTTTCCAACAGCCACCCATCCCCATTTATTTGTTAACTTTTGACACCTGTGCCTTCCTTTAGCAACAACACGTCCATGACAGTTAGTGGCCTTGCCAAATAGACGCACACAAATCATGACGCTAATATGCGAGGTTCTGGTAGGCCTACTGGTTATGGTTTTGTGCTATACATTAATAATAGCAAAGTTTTAAGTTGATTATTTTAATTGCATGGTTATTTTTCGTCAACATAGCCTACACTCACAACCTACTGTCGCTAAAAGTGAGGCCTAAGCAAAATAGGCTACAAGGCTGTCTGTACGTCACAAACACGATTGACCCCTTACTCAATAGTTCGCGATGATGACAATATTATTATAACCGCCGCTAGCAAAGCCAGCTGGCGATCATATAGGGATTGTCAAGGTTTTTTTTTTTTTTCGGCCATCTACTTCCTGAATTTTTGGTCAACGATTCCGGGACACCCAACCACCGGGCACATGAAATTTGGTGGGTATGTAGCCCCACTAGATTTTTACGGAAAAATTTCGTAAAAGCAGTTTTTCCTAAATAACTACCTGAACCGCGGGCACTGAGGATGAAGAATCTTTATGGTATGTTGGTCTCAAGAGCCCACATCAACCTGGCCCATAATCACTCATTTGTGATTTGCACCCCGGTAAAAAAAATGAAAATGCAATATTATTCTGCTTTAATCGCCCCTATCTTCAGTTAAGATGTTCAGAACTGCACCAAATTTTATGTGTATGATTGACCTGACATTCTCTGGGGGTATGCCAAGTTTCATAGAATTTCATCCATGGGGGGGTCTAAAAGAAATTAGGTTATGTGTACATTTAGTGACTGTACATTCATTGGCCTGTAGATGGCGGTGCACACATATACACATGCACACACACACAGGCACCCACATACTATCGGTATTAGAACGGCCGATACATAATTACAAATTCAGTAGGATTAAAAGAAAGCCAAAATAAATATTCATCATCATCATCATGGCTGCATTTCCAGTATTGGCGATAAGTAGCCGTTTGTCCACTAGATGGCGATCGTTGCAGTGAGACGCTTTTAATTTTGTTGGAAGTTAAAAGTGGGTTGGAAAACAATGGACGCTTCCTACAAGGACTGTAGTTTACCGCAAAGAACGCCTAATAAGGATAGGGACGATGTTCACATGAAATGTAATTCCCATTTCTTCTTGAAGCCTAAATAAATCTGAGGATGTTTATCGGACATGCTTGGTTTTACTGCAGGTACTTTAATCTTATAATATCAATAAGGACCTAGGTAATGTTACCGTTAAGCGTTGGTTGAGTGATGGAGGCCAATTTGATTGATTGCATTTGTAGAAAACTATAAATGTGGTTATACCAAGCAAATTGATAGCAGCACTGTTTGTATCTTTCGACTGTCATTTGTTGCCGCGTGCTAAAAAATCATTCTGTGCAATGGAAGATTTACCAACGCTACACCGGGTCTGATAGTTTTGCCTATATATGCGTGAGACTGAGACGCCTGTTTATTTTGTTTTAAGTGCGTGCAGGGGGTGAGAGGGGAATCGATGTGCTTTGATTCCAGCTTGGTAGTTGTAGTCTGTGAAATTAAAAAGCATGTGTGTGTGAAGTATCCAAACAATGACACCTTCATTTCATTATGGTTGCTTTAGCAACACACCTTAAAGGAGAATTCGTGTGATATTGACCTAAAGTGTATTGAAACATGATACCGAAAGTGTGAACGTGATGTCTCATAGCCCATCTCGGCTTGTCCCCTGCACTCCAAAATCTGGCTAGTTAATGATGCTACCAACAGCTTTTTCAATAGTGGTGCTTTGGCATCGGGCTAGCCATGCAAATAAATCACTGTTTTACACACATTTACGAGGCTCAATGTATCTCCACACTTCATTGGTAGACTTCCGAGGGGCCCTGACATTTAAAACGAGACATTGAGAACTTTGAACTTTCAAAAAATAATTCAGTGGAAATGCATGGATTCCAGTTGCTGCTACTGGAAGAAACTGGAATCCATGCATTTCCACTGAATTATTTTTGGAATCTGATCCCTTATCATACCTGTTCATTCTTACTCGTTGCTTTCGACTTATCGTGGACTAAATTCAAGATTATTGCAAACGCTTAAACTTTGTGGAAGATACTGTCTGTATAAATCGTCTTGTAAGTAAACTACCAGTGCTTTTTCGATGCCGAAGCACCACTATTGAAAAAGCTGTTGGTAGCATCGGCTAACTAGCGC
>NC_063194.1:35144163-35161663 GCF_017589495.1 Alosa alosa | reverse complement strand
TAGACCTAATTAAAAGTCTTTCAACTGCTCCCCTGCCTATCAATATGCATGGCTGGATGGGTCAAAATCGCGGAAAGTGCGGCACCTGGCCACCAAGGATTTATATTTAATCATGGAAATGTAAGTATTATGTAAAAACAATTCAAATGTATGATTTTGGTGGTAGTTTACTTACTATATGTAGTGAGTTCTAAGATAGCAAGCTAGCCTACCACTCATTTTAGTGTCATTTAGCTCACAGCTAGCTGTCATTAATCTGGATAATGTCCTTTAATGTCAGATGTGTTTATAGCCTACGTATTTTATACACTCATGGTTTCTACTCATTGAAAGAACATAAGGGAAGGAAAACAAGGTGATTGTGACTTTATGGGAACAGTTTGTGGTGGGTTATCAGCTGTTAGCTGTCAGACGGTCAGTTGTTGTGACCACTGGGTGGCTGAGCTGCCCAATCAGTCGTAAAGATGGCGGTGCAAAGCTACAGTGACGTCATGAGACACAAACGAATAGCCTAGCCTAGGGACCCCAGGGCTCATGTAGAGCATCTGTTCATATACAGCAGTGGCCCATGAGTAGCCTGTAGGATGGAGTTCATATAGTGGCCCATGAGTAGCCTGTTCATATAGTGGCCCATGAGTAGCCTGTAGGATGGAGTTCATATAGTGGCCCATGAGTAGCCTGTTCATATAGTGGCCCATGAGTAGCCTGTAGGATGGAGTTCATATAGTGGCCCATGCGTAGCCTGTTCATATAGTGGCCCATGAGTAGCCTGTAGGATGGAGTTCATATAGTGGCCCATGAGTAGCCTGTAGGGTGGAGTTCATATAGTGGCCCATGAGTAGCCTGTTCATATAGTGGACCATGAGCAGCCTGTAGGATGGAGGGAGAGATGGCTGGAGTTCGCTGGGTTAGAGGTCACAGGGTTAAAGGGCTAATGAGCGCTGGGTTAGAGGTCACAGGTTGGGTACAATGGGGTTAAATAGAGGGCGCTAAGTTAAAGGCCACGGAGTTTAGTGGGTTAGGAGGGGTGCTGGGTTAGAGGTCACAGGGTTAAAGGGCACAGGGTTAGAGGTCGCAGGGTTAGAGGATGCTGGGTTAAAGGTCACAAGGTTAAAGATCGCAGGGTTAGAGGGCGCTGGGTTAGAGGTCACAGGGTTAAAGGGCTTATGAGCGCAGGGTTAGAGGTCACAGGGTTAAAGGTCACAGGGTTAAAGGTCACAGGGTTAGAGGGTGCAGGGTTAGAGGTCGCAGGGTTAGAGGGCGCTGGGTTAGAGGGCGCTGGATTAGAGGTCGCAGGGTTAAAGAGCGCTGTGTTCAAGGGCCTCTTGGTTCTAATGGTCACATGGTGGTGAACACTGAGACCCACAGTGCTGTCTGTCACACAAGCAACCAGACATCAACATACCTAACTACACACACTCTTCAACATATCTAACTACACACACACACACACTCTTCAACATATCTAATCATAATACACTCTTCAACATACCTAACTATTACTAATTTTCCAACATACCTAACTACACACACTCTTCAACATATCTAACTACACACACTCTTCAACATATCTAACTACACACACACACACTTTCAACATATCTAACTACACACACTCTTCAACATACCTAACTACACACACACACACTCTTCAACATACCTAACTACACACACTCTTCAACATACCTAACTACACACACACACTCTTCAACATATCTAACTACACACACACACTCTTCAACATATCTAACTACACACACACACACTCTTCAACATACTCTAACTACAATACTACTACTTAATTTCTTTCTAAATTATACTCTAACTACACACACTCTTCAACATACCTAACTACACACACTCTTCAACACATCTAACTACACACACACACTCTTCAACATACCAAACTACACACACACACTCTTCAACATATCTAACTACACACACTCTTCAACATATCTAACTACACACACACACACACTTCAACATATCTAACTACACACACTCTTCAACATATTGTTCAACTACACACACTTCTTTTCTCAACATATTCTTAACTAAGCACACACACACACTTTTTTCAACATACCTAACTACACACACTTTTCAAATAAATTTTAACTACACACACACTTCAACATACTTTAACTATATCTAACACACACACACACTTCTCTAACAACATATCTAACTACACACACTCTTCAACATATCTAACTACACACACACACTTCTTTCAATATATCTTAACTACACACACTTTTCAACATATACTCTAACTACACACACACACTCTTCAACATATCTAACTACACACACACACACTTTCAACAACATATCTAACTACACACACACACTTCTTTCAAATATACCTAATCTACACACACACACACTCTTCAACATATCTAACTACACACACACACACACTCTTCAACATATCTAACTACACACACACACTCTTCAAAATACCTAACTACACACACTCTTCAACATACCTAACTACACACACACACTTTCAACATATCTAACTACACACACACACACTTTCAACATATCCTAACTACACACACACACACTCTTCAACATACCTAACTACACACACACACACTCTTCAACATACCTAACTACACACACACACTTTCAACATACCTAACTACACACACTCTTCAACACATCTAACTACACACACACACTTCTTCAACATATCTAACTACACACACACACCTCTTCAACATACCTAACTACACACACACACTCTTCAACATATCTAACTACACACACTCTTCAACACATCTAACTACACACACACACTCTTCAACATACCAAACTACACACACACACTCTTCAACATATCTAACTACACACACACACTCTTCAACATATCTAAACACACACACACACACACTTCAACATATCTAACTACACACACTCTTCAACATATCTAACTACACACACTCTTCAACATACCTAACTACACACACACACACACTCTTCAACATATCTAACTACACACACTCTTCAACAAACCTAACTACACACACTCTTCAACATACCTAACTACACACACACACACACTCTTCAACATATCTAACTACACACACTCTTCAACATATCTAACTACACACACACACTCTTCAACATATCTAACTCAACATACCTAACTACACACACACACACTCTTCAACATATCTAACTACACACACACACACACTTTCAACATATCTAACTACACACACACACAACATACCTAACTACACACACACACTCTTCAACATATCTAACTACACACACTCTTCAACATACCTAACTACACACACACACACTCTTCAACATACCTAACTACACACACACACACCTCTTCAACATATCTAACTACACACACACCTCTTCAACATACCTAACTACACACACACTCTTCAACATACCTAACTACACACACACACACTTCTTCAACATATCTAACTACACACACACACACACTCTTCAACATACCTAACTACACACACACACACTCTCTTCAACATACCTAACTACACACACACACTCTTCAACATACCTAACTACACACACACACTCTTCAACATACCTAACTAATAATAATTTCCTTTCCAACATACCTAACTGTCAATAATAATAATTCTTCAACATATCTAATCAATAATAATAATTTCTTCAACATATCTAACCACACACACAATAATTCCCCTTCAACATATCTAACTATTACACACTCTTCAACATACCTAACTACACACACACACACTCCTTCAACATATCTAGTCCACACACACACACACTTCTTCTAACATATCTAACTAATATCAATAATAATATTCCCCTTCAACATAATACCTAACTACACACACACACCCTTCAACATACCCACCACACAATACTACTTCAACATATCTAACTGTCAATACCACACACCTTCCAACATACCCAATCATTAACACACACACACCCCCTCAACATACCCAACTGGTCATCATCAATATCCTTCACAACATACCCAATCAATAATAACACACCTTCAACATATCTAACCACACACAATAATAATCCTTCAACATATCTAACTAACACACTCTTCTCAACATACCAACTGGCTATCAATAACTCTTCAACATATCTAACTACACACACACACTCTTCAACACACTCTTCAACACACACTCTTCAACATATCTAACTACACACACACACTCTTCAACACACTCTTCAACATATCTAATCCACATTATCAATATTCTTTCTCAACACACTCTTTTCAACACACACTTCAACACGCACTTTTCTTCAACATACTCCTCTCCCCCCACAGCCCAAGATTGTGGAGGAGTCCCTGACCTACGCAGAGTTGGAACTGGTCAAGGCTCGCCCAACGGCAAGGCCAACTGCTCCAGCACAGCTTACCATTGTGAGAATCCTATTCGAGGAACAACACGTGTAAACACAAACAAACAACAAACAAACAAAGAATGGAACTCTGTTGGTCCCTATTCGCAACATATTTATAATGTATTTGGATGGACGACATTATACTGGACTAATGACTTCTAACATTCATGGAATTGTTTTGTTATGTTCTCTGAGAGTGTACAGTTGTGTACTGTGTCACTGTGTGATGTGATGTGAAGCGTTGTGTAGCTTCAGTGAAGACAGAAGACTGAATTGATACTTTATATGATGTGGTTGACTTTCTATGCGTGGTGTGTGTGTGTATGTGTGCGTGCGTGTATGTGTGTGTGTGTGTGTGAGAGTCTGTGTGTGTGTGTGTGTGTGTGTGTGTGTGTGTGTGTGGAGCCGGTATGCTCTCTCCTGGCTGCTCTACACCACCAATTATCTCTCCACTCCCAGGAAACCAGCATCTGTTATCATCTCCTGCTTTTATCTCAACGCCAACACTAACATGCCCATGCACACACACACACACACACACACACTAACATGCCCATGCACACACACACACACACACACACTAACATGCCCATGCACACACACACACACACACACACACTAACATGCCCATGCACACACACACACACACACACACACTAACATGCCTATGCACACACACACACTAACATGCCTATGCACACATACACACACACACACTGACATGCCTATGCACACACACACACTAACATGCCTATACACACACATATACACACACACACATTACCATGCCTATACACACACATACATACATACACACACACACTCACACCAACAATCCTATACACACACACAGGAGTGTGTGTGTGTGTGTCTCTGGGTGGACAATGGTGTGTGTGTGTATGAGGAGTGTGTGTGTGTGTGTGTGTGCATGTGTCTCTGGGTGGACAATGGTGTGTGTGTGTGTATGAGGAGTGTGTGTGTGTGTGAGGAGTGTGTGTGTGTGTGTGTGTGTGTGTCTCTGGGTGGACAATGGTGTGTGTGTGAGTAGACTGTGTGTGTGTGTGTGTGCATGTGTCTCTGGGTGGACAATGGTGTGTGTGTGAGTAGACTGTGTGTCAGGCATATTGTGACATGAAGAGTCCCGGAGTCCTGCTGAAGAGAAGTGTGTGTGAAAACTGAGACTTTAATCTGAAAAGAAGTGTGTGTGAAAACTCAGACTTTAATCTGAAGAGAAGTGTGTGTGAAAACTCAGACTTTAATCTGAAGAGAAGTGTGTGTGAAAACTGTTTTTCAGACTTTAATCACCACTTGGACACAAGAATGGAAAACTGAACAAACACCAAGGACTCTCTCTCTCTCTCGTTCTCTCTCTCTCTCTCTCTCTCTCTCTGTAGACAGAGTGGCACCATGGCTGTTTGTTGTTGAAGTGTATGCACACACACACACACACACACACACAGGTATGCACATGCACACACACAAGTGCACACACACTGTGTGTGTATGGAGATGTAGTCTTGAGATTCTAGGAGTGTTTCAATGTTAGGTGAGTGTGTGCGTGTGTGAGTGAGAGAGTGTGTGTGTGTGAGAGAGATAGATAGAGAGAGAGTGAGTGAGTGTTTCAATGTTAGGTGAGTGAGTGTGTGAGTGTATGTGAGTGTGTGTGTGTGTACGTGGAGGTACCTCGAGCTTCCTGGAGTGTTGCAGTGTTAGGTGAGTGTGTGTTGTGCCTCCAGGACTGTCAGAGAAAGAGTGTGGAAAGTGTGTGTGTGTGTGTGTTTAGCAGCCAGGGTGTCTGATGTTCCTTAACTGTGAAAATAATAAAAGACTGCTGTTGAGCGCACACACACACACATACACACACACACACACATCAGACTGACTGGCTTTAGGGGAGGGGCTACTCAAACCACTAACAAAAACCATATGGAGACTGTTCTACACACACACACACTACCCTGCTCACACACACACACGGCCATACACAGAGCCACACACACACACACTCGACTAAACACACAGGCTCTTCTTAACATACCTCCCTCTGTTCCCAACTTCACTCCTCCACCACACACACACACACACCGTGTCTCTTCTCCTCTGCTCTGTAGACGGACAGCATTGTCTGTTCATGATGTAACATTTGTATTGTATGATAAAATAACATGTTTAATGAAGACTGGGCTCATCTGGATTCTTTCTACAATTACACACACACACACAGACACGCACGCAAGCACACACACACACACACACATGCACGCTTGCACAAACACACACACACGCACGCACGCACACTCACACACAGACACATACACGCTTGCACACACGCACGCACGAACACACACAGACACATACACGCAAGCACAAACAGACACACACACACGCTGTTTAATGAAGACTGCTGGGGTCATCTGTGGGTTCTTTCTACAATTAAATACTATTTTGTTTTCATTAAAGTAAGTACACTATTCTGTTTTCTGTTTTCATTAAAGTAAGTACACTAGATCACATGACCATGTGGGCAGCCGTGGCCCACTAGTACTCTGGACTTGTAACCGGTGGGCCGCGGCTATTCTGTTTTCATTAACGTTAGTACACTATTTTGTTTTCATTAAAGTAAGTACACTATTCCGTTTTCATTAACGTTAGTACACTATTCTGTTTTCATTAACGTTAGTACACTATTCTGTGTCCATTAAATTAGTACACTATTCTGTGTACACTATTCTGTTTTCATTAACATTAATTCGTTAGTACACTATTCTGTTTCCATTAACGTTAGTACACTATTCTGTTTCCATTAAGTAAGTACACTATTCTGTTTTCATTATAGTACACTATTCTGTTTCCATTTAAGTACATTCTGTTTTATTCTGTGTCCATTAAAGTAAGTACACTATTCTGTTTTCATTCTGTACACTATTCTTTCCATTAATTCATATTAGTACACTATTCTGTGTCCATTAAAGTAAGTACACTATTCTGTTTCCATTAAAGTAAGTACACTATTCTGTTTTCATTAACGTTAGTACACTATTCTGTTTCCATTAAAGTAAGTACACTATTCTGTTTCCATTAACGTTAGTACACTATTCTGTTTCCATTAAAGTAAGTACACTATTCTGTTTTTTTCATTAGCGTAAGTACACTATTCCATTTTCATTAGTACACTATTCTGTTTCCATTAAATTACACTATTCTGTTTTAGTACACTATTCTGTTTCCATTAAAGTTAACGTTAGTACACTATTCTGTTTTCATTAATTCTGTTTCGCGTTAAGTAGTACACATTATTCTGTTTCCATTAAAGTTAAGTACACTATTCTGTAAAGTTTACATTCTGTTTTAACGTTAGTACACTATTCTGTTTTCATTAACGTTAGTACACTATTCTGTGTCCATTAAAGTTAGTACACTATTCTGTTTCCATTAACGTTAGTACACTATTCTGTTTCCATTAACGTTAGTACACTATTCTGTTTTCATTAACGTTAGTACACTATTCTGTTTCCATTAAAGTTAAGTACACTATTCTGTTTCCATTAAAGTAAGTACACTATTCTGTTTTCATTAACGTTAGTACACTATTCTGTTTCCATTAACGTTAGTACACTATTCTGTTTTCATTAACGTTAGTACACTATTCTGTTCACACACACGTTTGCGATTTCTGCATCTTGTCCACACGGGACACCAGACAGTAGAGACCTGAAGCACAGATCACATGACCATTTGCACAGATCACATGACCATTTGCACAGATCACATGACCATTTGCACAGATCACATGACCATTTGACCATTTGCACAGATCACATGACCATTTGCACAGATCACATGACCATTTGCACAGATCACATGACCATTTGACCATTTGCACAGATCACATGACCATTTGCACAGATCACATGACCATTTGCACAGATCACATGACCATTTGCACAGATCACATGAGCATTTGCACAGATCACTACAAGCCCGCGCCACAGAGCTGTGAGAGCAACATCCCTCTGCTCAACAACCTGAACCGCTTCTTTGCTCGCTTTGAAGCACAAAACAGCACTTGCGGAAACTCAGGCGAGCAAGTGCTCCACCAGCCATCATGACCACATTCTACCGAGGCACCATTGAGAGCATCCTTCCAGCTGTATCGCTGTGTGGGGCTTAAAGCTGCACTGAATACAACAGGAAAGTTCTGCATATAGTAAACACAGCTGGAAGGATTATTGGTGCTTCACTCCCCTCCCTGAAGGACATTTACACCTCCCACCTCAAGAGCAGGCCTTCACAATTGTGAGTGATGCAAGTCACCCCGGGCCACAATTTGTTTGATCTACTGCCTCTGGGAAGAGGTACAGAAGCCTGCGCCCCGCACCACCAGACTCACCAACAGCTTCCATACACCAGGCTGTTAGGATGCTGAACTCTCCCCCTCTCCCCTCCACCCCTCAGCTACATAACATCCTGACCTCCACCCCTCCCTCCCTCCCCCGTTTAGAAGGATCTTTAAGCAGCAGCAACCTCTTAGTTCATTTTCTCAGCCGGCATATAGCATGGAATGTGCAGTGGAAAATACAGATGGCAGCAGCAGGGGGACAATGATATGATGACTGTATTGCATGATATTCTCAGGGTCCCTGCAATATAAATGGTACTGACAGTAGTTTTGAGAACATGCTGGGACCCAGTAAGCCCATGACATTCTCTATTCCTATGGAAATAGAACACAAATGCATTGAGCTTATAGGGTAAACCAGTCCACCTCCTACCCGCACCCACATCAACCTCAGATTTCCCCAATGGATCATATTTCCCCAACACTTAAACTAACAAAACTAGCACTCCTAAATATCAGATCTCTTTCAAACAAATCATTCTTAATTCATGATCTAATTTGCACATAATAACCTTGATTTTTACTTTAACTGAGACATGGTTAGATCAAGCAAACAGTGCTGCTACTCTCATCGAATCAGCTCCCCCAAACTTCAGTTTTTGGAGTGCTACCAGAGCAAATAAAAGAGGTGGGGGATAGCCACAATTTTCAAGACGTCTTTTCAGTGCAATCAGTCGCCATTTGGTGACTTTACTTCATTTGAATATCTGTGTGCATGCATTAAGTCTTCTCCTCAGATTTTATTACTGACAATTTACAGGCCTCCAAAACATTCAGCTAAAGTTTTTTCTTGAAGAGCTAGGTGAACTGCTATCAGTTGTTTGCATAGAGTATGACTGTCTTATTATATCAGGGGATCTAAACTTGCATGTGGATAATCCTGAAAACAATTATGCCAAGGAATTCATTGCACTAATCGATACTTTCTCCCCTAACACAGCATGTACAGGGCCAACACACTCTCTTCGGCCATACCTCGACCTTGTTATCACAAAGGGTCTCGATGTCTCTACAGCTGTTAAAGACCTGGCCTTATCTGATCATTTTTTGCGTGTTCTTTGATGTGTCTATGTCCCCACACACTCAAAACACAGCTATGATGGTAAAAAGGAGAATCATAAATGATCAGACAAGTGCTCTCTTTGAGCAAGCACTTTCACTAAAGTCAAGTCAACTGTCAGACTCTGAAGACTTATTTGATCACTTTAATGCAAAATGGCAAACATTATGGATGACATTGCTCCATTACAATTCAAGAAAGTTAAGGACAAACAGAAAGCACCATGGAGGCAAAATCCAGCAGTTAAACTTCTAAAAAGAGAGTGTAGGAAGACTGAAAGAAAATGGCGTAAATACAAACTTCAGATCCACTATGAAATCCATAAAGAGATGCTCCAAGACATATAACTCTGAAATATGCAAAGCAAGACAGTCTTTCTTTTCTAACATTATCAATAGAAGTTCAAATAACACTCGATTCTATTTTCAACTGTTGATAAGTTAACAAATCCCCCCCTCACAATTAGCCTGAACTTCTCTCAACTAATAAATGCAATGAGTTTTCATCTTTTTTTTTAAAGGTAAAATTGACAAAATCAGACTCAACATATCTGCTCAATTACAAATTCAACAACCTGAACTTCCAGCAACAAACAGAGGGAAACTAAACTTGATGTCAGAGTTCAGCTTGATAGACTACGAAACACTTGAAAAAACGGTACAGAATCTCAGCCCTTCCACATGTGTCTTAGACACTCTGCCTACCAATTTCTTTAAAACTGTTTTTCACCTCATAGCGTATGGATGTCCTTCAAATTGTAAATGTATCATTGCTGTCTGGCACTTTTCCTAAGTCACTGAAAACAGCTGTTGTAAAGCCACTTCTCAAGAAGAATAACCTGGATGCCTCCATGCTAAACAATTACAGGCCCATATCCAATCTACCTTTTATTGGCAAAATTATTGAAAAAGTAGTCTTTAATCAATTAACCACCTTCCTAACATCAAATGGGTATTTTGATTACTTTCAGTCTGGTTTTCGGGCAAATCACAGCACTGAAACAGCTCTCATTAAAGTTTCCAATGACATACGCCTCAACACAGATTCAGGTAAAACATCAGTCCTAGTGCTACTGGACCTTAGTGCAGCATTTGACACTGTTGATCACAACATTTTACTACACAGACTAGAACACTGGGTTGGATTTACAGGCATAGTTATCAGCTGGCTAAAATCATATCTACAAGAAAGGAGCTTTTTGTTGCCATCGGAAACTGTACCTCAACACCAACGCCCTTGACCTGTGGTGTTCCCCAGGGTCGATCTTGGGGCCACTATTATTCAACCTCTATATGCTCCCACTTGGACAAATCATTCAAAATAATTTGATTTCATATCATAGCTATGCAGATGACACACAAATTTACTTAGCTCTATCACCAAACAACTATGGTCCTCTTTGAATCTATGTGTCAGTGTATAGAACAAATCAACACCTGGATGTCTCAAAAATTTTCTTCAGCTGAACAAAGAAAAAACTGAAGTAATTATATTTGGTAAAATGAGGAAAGACTTAGGGTTGCCACTCTCCTTGACACAAAAAGGGTTGAAGGCAAAGGATACTGTTAAAAACCTTGGTGTATTAATTGACAGTGATCTAAATTTCAACAGCCACATGAAAGCGATAACTAAATCAGCTTTTACCACCTCAAAAATATTGTCAAACTCAGAGGGCTGATGTCAAAACATGACTTAGAAAAACTCATTCATGCATTTATCTCCAGCAGGGTTGATTACTGCAATGGACTGTTCACAGGCCTTCCTAAAAAGACTATTAAACAGCTTCAGGTGATACAAAATGCAGCAGCTAGGACTCTAACAAAAACTAAAAGAACTGACCACATTACTCCAATTCTTAAGTCCTTGCACTGGCTTCCAGTAAGTCACAGAATTGACTTTTAAAGCACTATTGCTTGTTTATAAATCAGTAAATGGAGCAGGACCTAAATACTTGTTAGACATGCTTCAGCAGTACACACCTTCTCGTCCCTCTCAGGTCCCAGGTGAAAAACCTGCTAGTAAAACCTACAGTTAAAACTAAACATGGTGAAGCAGCTTTTAGCTGCTATGTGGCTCAGCTGTGGAACCAACTTTTGGATGACATTAAAAGGCCCCAACTGTAGCCAGTTTTAAATCTAGACTTAAGACCAAACTGTTCTCAGGCGCTTTCTGCTAACTGTGCCGAAGTTACAAATTCTGAATCTGCCTCGATAATTATTCTACTTTGTCTTTTATTACTTTTTTTTACTACTTTGCCTTTGTTTTTGCTTACTAATTATTCTTTTATTTTTAAATGATTTTACCTTGTGTTTTATGTTTTCTTTTATTATGATCTTTACCTTTTAACTATTATTTGACTATATTGCCCTTCTATGCTTTTATTTGTTATTATCGTTTGGTTTTGTTTATGTAAAGCACATTGAATGACCTCTGTGTATGAAATGTGCTATATAAATAAACTTGACTTGACTTGACTTGACTTGACTGGACTTTGGACCCACAATGGCTGCCTTGCACTACTCCACTTGCACTACTCCACTTGCACTACTCCACTTGCACTACTCCACTTGTACACTTGCACACTTTGCAACTTTTTGTTGTCCTGTTGTCCTGAAAACACTTCTGAACACACTTCTGCTGCTCTTACATAACTTGCACCACTATGCCACTTGCATACTTAGGTCAAACAGAACTACCTCAGCCATTTATTGGCCTGACTTTTGCACTATTATATTGACTGTATACTGTATGCACAATTGCACAACCCAAATTTTGCTGCTCTTATTTCTTCATTATATGTGCCTTCTTATTTACTTTTTATATTGTTTACTTGAATGTTATGTTTGTCTGTGGACTTAACTCATTGACTTAACTCACTTTTTTTTAAATTACGAAACTAGACACTCTAACACACCTTATATGTGATTTTGGGAACTCTGTGATTAATGGAAATGAAATATATGACGATTGAAAACTCATGAAAACGCACAATCTGGACATTTTATCTGGACATTTTATCATAACTCGGTTGCCGCTTTGGGTCGAATCAGTGACGCATGCACATCAGGTCAAAACCAGGCCATTTCCGTGGGTCTATCACTAGGTGGCAGTCTCGCCAGGTTTCGCTGATCACTTCACACAAGTTTACACAAGTAACAGGCAACACTTCATATTTCATGAAAGACATTATCTCCATTTCTAGAAAAAAAAACAGCGATTTTGATGAAAACTAGCCACTGTTTAGCTTGGGATTTCTCAGGAACAGAGGCTGTAGAAATACATGGTTTGCACCCACTGAGAGCTTAAAGTCTCACCTTTGAAATGAGCCATTGTATGTGTTCATAGCTATAACACAGAATATGCTGTGGCTGTACAAAAATCATCAACAATGGTCTAGATTGCTGGCACTCTAGGACAAAACTCCCGAAAACAGCTTGGCATTCAATGAGTTAATTGGTAAAATATGTCTTGTCTCCACCGTGGGATAGTGGGAAACGTAATTTCAATCTCTTTGTATGTCTTGACATGTGAAGAAATTGACAATAAAGCAGACTTTGACTTTGACTTTGAGATCACATGACCATTTGCACTGATCACATGACCACAGATCACATGACCATTAATGCAAATGTCAGCATGAATTGAACTGCACCACAGATGCTACCCAAGACACACACACACACACACACACACACACACACACACACACACACACACTGTTTAATGAACTGCACCACACTCCACAACTCTAAACACACACACATACACACACACAAACACACACACACACTCCACAACTCTAAACACACACACACTCCACAACTCTAAACACACACACACACACACTCCACAACTCTAAACAGGACACGCACACTCCACAACTCTAAACAATCACACACTCCACAACTCTAAACAGGACAGACACACACACACTCCACAACTCTAAAACACACACACACACACACACACACACACACACTCCACAACTCTAAACAGGACAGACACACTCCACAACTCTAAACACACACACACACACACACACACACACACACACACACACTCCACAACTCTAAACAGGACAAACACACACTCCACAACTCTAAACAGGACACACACACACACAACTCTAAACAATCACACACTCAACAACACTAAACAGGACACACACACACTCCACAACTCTAAACAGGACAAACACACTCCACAACTCTAAACAAACACACACTCCATAACTCTAAACAATCACACACTCCACAACTCTAAACAGAACACACACACTCCACAACTCTAAACAGGGACACACACTCCACAACTCCACAACTCTAAACAGGACACACACACTCCACAACTCTAAACAGGACACACACACACTCCACAACTCTAAACAGGACACACACACACTCCACAACTCTAAACAATCACACACTCCACAACTCTAAACAGGACACACACACTCCACAACATCCCGTCCACCAAAGCCACAAGGCAGGTCTGAGCGCCAGTCTGCTCTGCGTGCGTTTGCTAATCCAATCACAGAACAGGCCACCTGGCCGGGCCAGAGAACTCCACTGACACTGCTCCTCTGTTTGAGTAGTCTAAAGAGTGACGTCATAAAGGCAGATTCCATGTTGCTAAGCGACAGTAATAGAATGAATTCAAACAGAATTCTGCAAGTCACCAGCTGAGAGGAGGCAGATCACACAGAGGAATCTGACAGAAAGAGGAGAGGCTGGAACACATCCAGGTGGGCAAGAACTCTCTTCTATTCAGCCTGGTTCATTAGTCTTCTGCCACCCTCTGGCCATAGGCTGCACTGCAGACACCAGTGAACTGAGGTTAGCTGTATGAGGCTACACACACACACACACACACACCAGAGCATTCCCAAAGGACACACACACACACACACACTCAACAACTCTAAACAGGACACACACACACACCACAACTCTAAACACACACACACACACACACACACACACACACCACGACTCTAAACAGGACACACACACACTCCACAACTCTAAACAATCACACACTCCACAACTCTAAACAGGACACACACACTCCACAACTCTAAACAGGACAGAGACACACACTCCACAACTCTAAACAATCAAGGATACAAGGATACAAGGATACAAAGGAAGTTTATTATCACATGCATATAGTTACTGGAAGTAAGAAATGCAGTGAAATTATGTCTGGTGTCAGCCTATTTATGCATTAATGGGGGTAAAAAAAAGTGCAGTAGAAGAGGGGTTTAGTAGATTAAGTGGCAAGGGCTGCATAAGAAAGGTGGGGGAGGATTGGGATGGGGGCACCAACAAGGAGCACCCAAGAGCAACAGGGGCAAGGAAAACTCCCTTACCAAGGAAGAAACCTTGGGCAGATCCACGGGCTCAAGGGGCTAACCCAACTGCCAGGGGTCTTGGTGTGTGTGGGGGGGAGGACAGGGGAGATGGGATAGTGTGCTGTGTATGTGGGGAGAGGGCAGTGTGCAATATGTGGGTTGGAGAAGCTTCCTCATGAGACAATGTGCTGTGTATTGGGGCAGGGACTTACTATTGCAAGCAGAGTACTGTATGTAATGTATGTGAGTGATGACAGTGAAGATGTGTGTGTGTGATGGAGAGGAGTGGAGCAGTGACTGTGTGTGTGTGTGTGTGGGTAATGGCAGTGTGCTGTAAGTATGTAGAGGATGTGTTGGAGAAGATCCTGAAGACAATGTGCTGTGTATGTGGGGGTGGCAGTGTGCAACATGTAGAGGAGGCTTACTGTAGCAAGCAGTGTGCTGTATGTATGTGAAGTGATGACAGTGATGATGTAAGTGTGTGTGTGTGGGGGGGTGGGGGGCAGAAAGGCTAGGCAATCAAGGACATGGGTAGATGGAGGAGAAATCAAAAATAATAAATAAAAAGTGTGCAAAATTTGGAAAGTCAGATAAAGTCAGATGTGTGTGTGTGTGTGTGTGTGTGTGTGTGTGTGTGTGTGTGTGTTTTGACGTGTGATGAAATAAGAAAATAAATAAAAAGGTCTGTAGCATAGGGAGAGGGATGTAAAAGTGCTAAAAGTCTTGTAGGTGTGTGTGGGTGTGTGTGTGGGTGTGGGGGGGTCATGAGTGCTGAGGAGTGAATGAGTGCAAAGTCAGTATAGTGTGAGTTCAGAGTTGGGAAATGTTTGAGAGTGCTGAGAAGTGAATGTGTGCAAAGTCAGTATAGTGTGAGTTCAGAGTTAGGATGACCTGGGGATAAAAACTTCTCCTAAGTCTCTCAGTTCTGGCTTTGTGACTACATAGGCGTCTTCTTGATTTCAGCGGTAGGAATAATCCATTGTCCTTTCAGAATCTTTTTGGGCTCTTAGGAGTACTCTTCTGGAATAGATATCTTGTAGAGCAGGGAGTTGAGTTCTTATAGCACGTTCAGCTGAGCGCACTACTCTCTGCAGAGTACTACAATCTCTAACTGTGGAGTTCCCATACCAGGTGATGATGCTACCAGTTAGAACACTCTCAACCGCTGAAGTGTAGAAGGCCTTCATGATGGATGTAGAAACTTTGAATTTCCTTAGCTGACGAAGGAAGTAGAGTCGTTGTCTGGACTTCTTCAGAACATATTGAGTGTTAACAGTCCATGTTAAGTCTTCAGTAATGTGGACACCAAGGTATTTAAAACTTGTGACTCTCTCTACAGGTTGCCCGCTGATCATTAGTGGGGTGTAACTGTAGTTCTGCTGCTGCCTTCTGTAATCCACTACCATTTCCTTGGTTGTATTGATATTCAGTGTCAAGCTGTTAGATTGACACCACTGTGCCACCTCATCAACCTGATCCAAGTAGAGCTGTTCATTGTTGTTACTAATCAGGCCCAAGATCACTGTGTCATCTGCAAACTTGATGATGGAGGTATGACTACTGTTGGCTTTGCAGTCATGTGTGTAGATGTTGTACAGCAGTGGACTCAAAACACAGCCTTGGGGAGCACCAGTGCTGATGGTTAATGAGTCAGATGTCAGACCCCCACTCTAACCACTTGTGAGCGGTTGGTGAGGAAGTCAAATATCCAGTGACACAGGGTGGTGTTCAGTCCTAAGGCCTTCATCTTTGTGACCAAGGTGAGAGGTACTATCGTGTTGAATGCTGAACTAAAGTCAATGAACAGCATCCTCACATAATTCCCATTCCCCTCCTCCAGGTGAGTTAAGGTGGTGTGCATGAGGTTTGAGATGGCATCCTCTGTAGACCTGTTGGCTCTGTAAGCAAATTGGAGGGGGTCGAAGGAGGAGGGGGAGGGATGAGCAGATAATGTTTTTCACAAGCTTCTCAAAACACTTCATCACTGTAGACGCCAGAGCTACTGGGGTAGTCATTCAGACATGATGGACTTTTGTTTTTCGGCACTGGAACAATAACAGACTGCTTGAGGCAAGTAGGAACTGTCTCTTGAGCCAATGATGTGTTAAAGATATAAGTGAACACAGGAGCAAACTGAGCAGCGCAGGATTTCAAAACCCTGTTAGAAATTCCATCCGGTCCAGTAGCTTTTCTACAATTTACCCTCCTAAAGGCATTGCTCACATCGACCTCAGAGACACAGAAATGTGCATCCTCATTTGCTTCACATGCTGCAGCTAGTCCAATA
>NC_063194.1:35119163-35136663 GCF_017589495.1 Alosa alosa | reverse complement strand
AGCGTCTGGAGAACCGTGCCAGCGGGCACACGCCCGACCACAAGGGGGCACTGTTCACCGGACTCATCACACCCAACTCTGTGGCCCAGCAGGAGCAGGAGGTGTGGAGATGAGGAGAGGAGGAGGAGAGGAGAAGGAGAAGGAGAGGGGGAGAGGAGAGGGGAGAGGAGAGTGGCCTAGCAGGAGAAGGAGGTGTGGAGAGGAGGAGAGGATGAGAGGGGGACAGAGGAGGAGGAGAGGAGGAGGAGAGGGGGGGGAGAGGGGAGGAGGAGCAGAGAAGGAGGAGAGAGGAGAGTGGCCCAGCAGAAGGTGAAGATAGGAGAGGAGGAGAGGACAGACAGAAAGAATATAACGTCCAGACAGAATTCCTTTGAAAGATGACCCACAACCTCTAACAGAACTATTTTTTTATGTGAAACAGTTCCATTCAATAAAAATGATATTTTCCAAAGGAAAACCTGACCAAGTACATTGTGTAAAATGTCAAATATGATGTTTTATAGTTTATTGATGATTTGATGTTGAAAATAATACATTTATTTTTCCATCTGAGCGTATATGTGAATTTAAACCACAGGACTGGAGAGCAGACCAGCTGCAGGTGATGCTTTAGTGCAGGAAGTGATGCTTTACTGCAGGAGGTGATGCTTTACTGCAGGAGGTAATGCTTTACTGCAGGTGATGCTTTACTGCAGGAGGTAATGCTTTACTGCAGGAGGTTAGGGTATACTGTAGGAGGTGATGGTTTACTGCAGGAGGTAATGCTTTAATGCAGGAAGTGTTGCTTTACTGCAAGAGGTTAGGGTTTACTGCAGGAGGTTAGGGTTTACTGCAGGAGGTGATGCTTTACTGCAGGAGGTTAGGGTTTACTGCAGGAGGTAATGCTTTACTGCAGGAGCTGATGCGTTACCAGTGTTGCCACAGTTACCTTGATAAAAGTAATCTGATTACTGATTACTCCTTTAAAAAGTAACTTAGTTACTTTACTGATTACTTGATTTTAAAATTAACTAAGTTAGATTACAAGTTACTTTATTAGTTACATTCAGCAGCTGCCGACAACACCCACCGCCGCCTCAACATAAAAATGACACACACACACATACTTTACCCTACATTGATACTGAAATTCAGATGAATATGTTTGTTCAATAATGTCTAGTCAGTACACCAAATAAGGAAGGTCTATAAATAGAAATTGTGATAATAAAATATGTAGATTTTGGTAGTTTGGGCTTTTCATGTAGCCTTGGCAACTAGCCATTTAGTATAGGCCTGAATAATATGCAAATTAAATGGCACTTGTTAAACTCACCTCAACAAGTCTTTTGCAATCATTTATCCCACCATGGGCAATGCTAAAGTCACTGTTACAAACAATGTGCAAGACTGTCATTATGTTTTACTCTTATTATGAGACAAGGGTACACTGATTCATTTAGTTTGGGAAAAAAGAGATATAAGCCCACCTACACTGAAAACTGATCGGTTGATTTAGCGAAACAGGCCAATCAGGATGCTCTCTGTCTTGGATGCGCTCAGGCACACACGCATCACCCCTCTCTTTCTCTCTCTCTCCCTCTCTCCCCCTCTCCGTCGTGTGCACTCTACACTCAGAGGCACATGCGATTTGAAGTCTCGGTCTGGCGTGCGCACTCTTTTTTGCTCTAGATTCCGGGAGATTTTCTCTAATTTGCGGGCGTCAGGGAGCCGCTATCAATATGCTCAATATGCGCTAGCAATAGACTCCCGGAACTTTGGGAGACTTGTCTAGCTAGACAGCACTTTGTCGCCAGCACAGAGAATACAACGTACCATGTCAAACTCAAAATAAAGACTGTATAGCTAAAAACGCTCCATTGTTGTTTACATTTATGTCACTGTGTGGTGTTACACGGGAGTTGAAAAGGTGAGCATACACAACGTTAATCCCCAAGACAAGAAGAAAGCAAAGAATATATCTTTACTAAGGAAAATGACAAAATTAGTAACGCACAGTGACATGGATAAGTAACTTTAAAGCTACAGTTGGCAAGTCTGACAGATTGAGGGGAATTTTTTCAATGTTTACAACTCGCATGCCCCTCCCCCACTACTGCTGCTCGTCAGTGCGCACCAGACTGTGATTGACAGTCAGATCTCACACAGCCATGCTCTGATTGGACCAGATGAACCGGGAGCTGTGGATTTTTGCAAAACAAATAACAGGCTCTAGGTGGAAGTGCGGGTTTTTTTCTAAAACCGGCTGATTTATGTCGTTCTGTCGGAACATAGTGTCGGTTTCAGTGAATATGATCAATGATCAAAATCTTGCCAACTGCAGCTTTAATCTGATTACTGGTTTGGAAATAGTTGCGCGTTAGATTACTCGTTACCGAAAATATTGGTCAGATAGAGTAACGCGTTATTAAGTAAAGGTTACTGGCATCACTGTGCGTCACTGCAGGAGGTCAGGGTTAGGGTGCTTTACTGCAGGAGGTCAGGGTTAGGGTGCTTTACTGCAGGAGGTCAGGGTGCTTTACTGTTTTACGCCCACCAGAAGGCAGCAGAGGCTGATGCAGAGTGCATAAACACACACACACACACACACACACACACACACACACACACACACACCAGGGTTGTGCAGAATTCCAGAATTGAATTGAAACTGGCACACACACACACACACACACACACACAGACAGAAGAGGGGACGCACACACACACACACACACACACACACACACAGACAGAAGAGGGTGCAGAAGGAGAGGAAGAGAGAAGAAAGGGTGGGAGAGGAAGAGAAAAAACAGAGGAGGAGAGATGGTGTGTGTGTGTGTGTGTAGGACAACTGTGTGTGTGTGTGTGTGTGTAGGACAACTGTGTGTGTGTGTGTGTGTAGGACAACTGTGTGTGTGTGTGTGTGTAGGACAACTGTGTGTGTGTGTGTGTGTTTGTGTGTGTGTGTGTTCGCGCATTGCCTACACTGAACTGCTGAGAACCTGTGTATATGTGTGTGTGCGCGTGTGTGTGTGTGTGTACGTGTGTGTGTGTATGCGTATGTATGTGCGAGTGTGTGTGCGTCCCCAATGCAGTGCTGCTGTAATGTGACACACCCTGTTCTATTAGTCGGCATCAGCCCTCTTAGACTAACAGGAAGTGACATCATAATGGTCTGGAGGTCTGGTTGACCATGGGCTCCTAATGAAGTCTAACCCAATAAACCCTGTTCCCCTGCCACACACACACACAGTTCCCCTGCAACACACACACACACACACAGTTCCCCTGCCACACACACACACACACACACACACACACAGTTCCCCTGCCACGCACACACACACACACACACACAGTTCCCCTGCCACATACACCCACACACACGTACACACACACAGTTCCATAGTTCGAATTACAGGGGGTACTGTAAGACAGAAATATCAGTTTTGGGGGGGTCAGATAATGTTTCTGATATTGTGAAAAAATATCATTAAAGTTGGCTACAATACAAGTCAACTCCTATTTTCCTATGTAAAGCGATTTCAGACACCCCTATAATGGACCGTACCATTTATAACCACCATGGCGCTACTGTAGAAGCAACGGAGATGGTATAGACTGTGGATAGAGAACGACTTCAGCTTCTCAAGCAAGTGTCAACGACGTTGAATGACAAAACGCTAGGTAGATTCCTCCAGTAGCCTAAATTCGGTTTGCTGCTGACGTGCATGGGTAAATGTAAGTTGCTAGCAGACGTCTAGCTTGTTGAAAATGTGCT
The DNA here is from genome assembly GCF_017589495.1 of Alosa alosa. Classification (NCBI taxonomy): domain Eukaryota; kingdom Metazoa; phylum Chordata; class Actinopteri; order Clupeiformes; family Clupeidae; genus Alosa; species Alosa alosa. Next base: position 35,132,900 of record NC_063194.1, on the reverse strand, counting down.
ATTTTACAATTCATGTATTAACATGTTTTGTTCTTTCATAGCTCATGTCACGTCTTCATACATTTAATTACCGGCTGCTTACCTGCTACTTAGGCCTACCCACTGAAGCTAGTAAAGTGGACCTTGGTTAGTCACCAAGGTTAGTTAGCAAGAATTTCTATTTAAATAATTATTTTACATTGTAGTGAGGTAAAATCGATTGTCATTTCCAAGGAGATGAACTCCAGTCCATAGCCTAGGCACATTCTCATTTTATCTTCATGTGCCCTTTTGAAATTTGTTTGGCATAGATCCTGTGTTGTTTTTATATTAAGCACAAGAGGGTCTGATGTAGCTAAGCCTACATAACATCAGTGAAACCTGTGGAAACATAAAAGAGCCAAGTAGCCAAGGCTGAATAGCAGGCCTACATGCTAGTATTTGAATTTGTTTTTAATTGGTTAGTATTGTTTTTACATTCTGGTTATCGGATTCTTATAGGTTACCGCTCTGTAGTTCTTCTGTGGTAGGCTAGTATGTTTTTTTCATAGTATGCTCCTTTACGCAGATAGGAATTCCAGCTTCATTTGGAACGATTTGTACTTGAAGACTTTAAGATTCTTTATCTAATGTTTTACATGCAGCACATTGGATATTAAGGGCATTGAAGACAACAAATGGGCCAAGACATTAATTCACCTCCAGATCTTTATTTCCTTCATTAAGTCTACATTTTAGAACATCATATACAGAGGAAAATGTCAAAAAAGTAAAAAACGCCTATTATTTTTGTAGTTGTCAGTGTGTCCATGGATGGTGTGTTAGAACAGCAGGTCATACACTACATTTCCTGTATCTACATGTTCTTAGGAAGCAAACTCCAAAATTGTAAGCAGATGCATAAAATTACATAGGTTCTACACAGCAATTTCTAATAGGTGCATATAGGCGTTTCCAAGTGTCCATAACCTCTCCAAGCTCTCCAAAATACAAAAACAAGATTTTCCCCATATAGCAGGTTGTGTGTGTGGTATTTTTGTGTTTTGACCTTGTAAATATAAATTTCACTTCATTTCAGGCTAATATTTACACTTATTTCAAGTTAACCAATAAGGAGGATCCTTACCTCTCCAAATGCCAAATACTGTATTGAAACTAAGCTTATGTCTTTTAGGGGAAATGTAGAAGTGTTAGAAAACAGTCCACACCAGAGCCCCGTTAGCCAGAACAGTTGCAAATATGATATCTGCAATGTGCTGTTACCACCTCCTACGACGAGGACGGGGGGTTGGATTTTAGGAGGCAAAAAAGGAACACAAAAAAGGAACACGGAACTCCAGAACACAGGAACCTATTTACAATATGTACAGTCAATGTGTGCTCTGCAGGTCATGCCACTCTGTGAAACACAGTCTGTCCACAATAATGCAGAGTGGCACTCTGCAAGACCTGCACATGAAGATTGTCTTCATTTTGCAGTGCACACATTTTCTCCTCCCCTGAGATGTCCTCTGTCTTGGATCAGAGGAGACCTCCCCCACAGTAACAGGGAAACCCTGTTGGCCCTTCCTCCTCCTGGTTTGGCTTCAGCAGGCGTGGCTGCATCACCGGAAGTCTCTGCTGGTGGGCATGGCTGTGGCTCAGCGAACTCCCCTTTTGGGGGAGAGGGTTCTCGTTCCTCGCCAAAGCCGTCTCCTTGTGGAGGATGAAGCTGTTTACCACTGCAATGTCCACAAAGTGGAGGAACAACTTCATGTACCATCGCCGCGTCTTCTGGGTGACAGAAAAGTACTTTGTGAGGGCGTCCGACAAGTCCACGCCCCCCATGTACTTGTTGTCCGCCCTCACCGGCTCTGGCACAGGGATGTGCTGGGTGGACCAGCACGCTTGTCCTTGACCCGCCGCTGTATAGTCTGCCCCCCATAGACTTTGTGGATGGTCGAGCATATGGTGACATCACGACTGTCTCGCCACTTCACAAACAGCAACGGGCCATCCCTGATCCACCGCATCTCTCCACGAGTGGCAGCTGTTGGTAAGGCGTTCTCCTTAGTACGGGGAAAGCCTATCCTGTTCTCCCGTACGGTGCCACATGCTCCATAGCCCAACCCGTGTAGATGCAGGAACAACTTGGAGCTGGTGTAGAAGTTGTCCACGTAAACCATGTACCCTGAGCCCAGAGAGGGTACGTGGAGCAGGTCGACCACTGCATCAAAACTGAGGCCCTGACCAGATGGAGCCTTCGCCTTGCCCTCGTACACGGTGAAGTTGCACGTGTAGCCACTGGAGCTGTCAGCCAGGACAAACAGCTTGTACCCCCACTCCGTGGGCTTATCCTTCATATATTGCTTCATGCTTATCCTGGCTTTACTGGCTACCATGTGCTCATCCACAGAGATGTGCTGCCGTGGGTGGAAGTAGGCCTTGCAGGCAGCTAGGATCTGGTCCTGAAGCGGCTTGAGGCGGCAGAGCCCATCAAAACCAGCCTGGCCCCGGAGCTGGTCATTTGCTGCATCTGCAGCGGGGTCGCTCATATGCAGATAAGCCATGATGGCTTGGCGGTACCCGGCATGACCCGATACTGGAAATGGCTCTCTGTGCAAGGGGTCCTTCCTCCACAGGTCCCGCTGTTGACGTCCTCAGCAGGCCATGGTAAAAGCAGCGATGCTCAGGAACCTGAACATCTCCTCAGCACTGGCGTCTTTCCACTGCCTCTTGCGCCCCTCTGCACACTTCCGCGCAGCGTATAGGTTTGTGTTCCTGCAGAGAGTGCGCATAACCTCCTTGCTGAAGAACAGCTGGAACAGATCAGATGGACGGTAATCCAGGTGACTGTCCACCTGTGGTCCTGGGGTCCTCTTGGGACAGAACTTGAAAGGAGGAGGCTCCACATCTTCCCAGTCTGCATCATGCCACATGTCCACTGGGGGGTCACTCTCCACTGGGGCTTGAGCTGGGCGCTTGCCATGCCTGGCACCAGCCGCTGTAGGAGGGCATGGAGTTGAGGCTGGGGCTGGGCGCTTGTCACGCCTTGCTGCTGGAGGGCATGGAGTTGAGGCTGGGACTGGGCGCTTGCCACACCTGGCACTACACCTTGCTTCAGGAGGGCATGGAGTTGAGGCTGGGGCTGGAGCTGGGCCTCTTGCACGATGCTGAGGTGCACTAGTGCTGGCTGAGGGACCAGTGGCAGAGGTACCAGGAGTGGCGATGGGGGGAGACGCTGGAGGCCTGACAGGTGGGGCTGTAGCTGAGGTCCCTTCCAAAGGGTCACTGGAGGTGAGGGAGCGAGGCAGAGGGGCAGATGGTTCAGCACTGCATGAACAAAAGATGGGACAATATATTAAAATGAGAAATGGCTATATGTTCCACTGAGTAATTAATTCTATTTTGTGCAAGCTAATAAATGTATCACTCACAAAAAATTGATCACTATACCAACATAACAAGTGCATGTTTGATGGAGTCATATAGTATAAGAACAATGAGCCACATGTAAAAGTTTGCATATTTAAATGGTCACCATGTAGTATTATAAGGCACACCTGCATGGCATGCTACTAACAGGTTAATAGTGATGATAAAGTAGCAACTTTAGGGTGGGCAGCAGTAGCACTGACCACGCGTGTGGCGTGCAGAACTTTTTAGGCAGGGTGGCTACTAGCTCGCAACACTGGTACTGTATGCATCTCTAATTTCTATGATAAATTACTCCATTTTACTTGCCAATACATTATAATAGTATGCCTTACCCTTTCCTACACTGTGCAAGACATGGACATATTTATGACGAACAGGCTGCCAAAGTATCTCACTCTTTCTCTCTCTCTCTCCTACATAACATGCACTGCGTTCAGCTAAATGCAAAGGCTAACATTTGTGAGACTTTTAGTATCTCATTCATTCAGACGTGACATGCACCATAAAGTTCAGCTATGCAAAGGCACACATCCTTATATATATACATTTGCATTACTTCAACTACATTACGTGAATAGACACAAGATCACTTACAAGTCAAGGAGGACATCCATGCCCTCCGCGAATGCATCCTCTACCTCGGAGTCCACGCTGCCAGACTCTGAACCACTATCACCAATCTCCTCGAAGTTGAAGTCCGACTCCACATCAAGGAAGGCGTGAATCTCCTCCAAAGTCATGCTTCGTGGTCTTGCCATGATGCAAAAATAGCAATATTATAGTCAGAAGCAAAGATATCGCTCGTCAAAGCCGCTGACTTTACGGCGCCGTGTCTCACCTCTGCGTAATCAACATGATAAGCACTACGTGGGTCCTTGTCATGACGCACTATCCTTGGAAAGGCATGGTTAGACCAATCAGGGTAAATGACACATCTATGTTTTTGTAAGAAGGCATACTATTCGTTAAGAAAGACCTCAATCACTTCTGGGAAGCCTGACGCGAAGTAGGAAGTAATATTAGAGACCACGTTTGAATGTAAACAAGACAAGCGTTCTCACCATAGGTGAAAGAGACCGTCATTTATCAAAACTAGTTAGTTTACAGCAAATAACAACTCTGGAATTATAAAGAGGACATCTTTAGCTTTTGATTCATGTATAACATTGTATGTAAACTTGAATTTGGCGGTCGGGAAGAGTTAGAGAAGATCTTGTTGCATTTATATAGGGTAAATGTTACTGTTCTTCACTGTAACGTGAGCAAGCAAATAAACAACCTTTTTGGACATATCCATGCAGCTGAAGCCAATTATTAAGATATGTTGAAGGTAAATAATTTTATTTTGAGTTTATTTGAACTTAACTTACATCTTGAACATGTTTAAAGAGCTCCGTTTTAAAGGGAGGCTACTTCCGGTGTAAAAAATAGCAACATGCTAGGCTAGGTGAATATAGTTCGTTCTAGTTAACTATTGCATTAGGGCTATCCACAATACATATGCACATAGTTGGAATGTTAGTAACAATGACTAGTTGGTTGTTTTGGATGAATATTGATGACTGCAGGAATAAATTACAAGCTAATTTGAATATTCATAATGGGCCCGCCGGCGGGCCCTCTAGGGGGCGCTTCTGCCTAATAGGGCTAATCAGATGAAAGATTGCTCAGGTTTCACATATCTCTAGACAATTGTGTTGATTTGACACTGACTACCATAGAGTATAATGGAAAATTGGTTTCTGTTTATACAGTAGGCCTAGAGAGGGTTGGATCTTACCTCCAGGTCTTATGAAATCTATAAATAAACCAAATCAATATGTCATGAAATAGGCAATAGGCTTCTTGTAAGGTATTACTTTCACTAATTAGAATGGTATTTCAGTGCACTTCTAACTTTTGAGAGTTGATCAAAACAGTTCTCTTTTGGATATATAATAACAATGAGATATTCTGTAGCCTACTGATTATCAGTTTGTCGCATGTTTAGACCTTGTATGTGTGTTGCACAACACATGTTGCACGTGGCGATCACGATGGGGATTGGTAGTGGATGATGGTCATAGAAGAAGTAAAGGAGCAGTACCCCCCAATTATGGTGGGGTAATTCGCACTCTGCACAGTTACCCTGCCACACACACACACAAACACACACACAGTTCCCCTGCCACACACACACAGCTGTAGTCTGATTGATGAAGAATATCTACGTTAGTGAAGTCTGTGTCTCAGATGTCATACAAGTTAGAGGAGGGGCAACACACACACACACACACACACACATAAAAGTTAGAGGAGGGGCAACAAAGTACTAATTATGATGTTCCAGGTTTGTTTCATATTTTTTCCCTTCAGGATTGAGTGATTCGAATTTTTATTTCATCTATATGAATCTGCAAAATAAATTACTAAAATGTTTCACGAAGCTATAATGTTCATCTTTTACAGAAACATAATTTTGAGGCCCATCTGTGTCTTTTCTCTAGAAAATAAAACATCTGAATGAACATCCTTAAAATGAATGCATCAGATGAATCCATCATTTGCATCAGTGTGTATTAGCATGTATTCCAGTGTGTATTAGCATGTATAGCATGTATTCCAGTGTGTATTAGCATGTATTCCAGTGTGTATTAGCATGTATTCCAGTGTGTATTCCAGTGTGTATTAGCATGTATAGCATGTATTCCAGTGTGTATTAGCATGTATTCCAGTGTGTATTAGCATGTATAGCATGTATTCCAGTGTATATTAGCATGTATTCCAGTGTGTATTAGCATGTATAGCATGTATTCCAGTGTGTATTAGCATGTATTCCAGTGTGTATTAGCATGTATTCCAGTGTGTATTCCAGTGTGTATTAGCATGTATAGCATGTATTCCAGTGTGTATTAGCATGTATTCCAGTGTGTATTCCAGTGTGTATTAGCATGTATAGCATGTATTCCAGTGTGTATTAGCATGTATTCCAGTGTGTTGGTGGGTGCTAATGTGTGTGTGCGCTAGTATGTGTGTGTGTGTGTGTTTGCCTGGGGTTGTATCTGTGTGTATTAGCATGCATTCCAGTAATAATAATAATAATAATAAAGCTTTATTTGTATAGCACCTTTCATACACAGAATGCAGCTCAAAGTGCTTTACATTTGAAGCATGTAACACAATAATAGTCAGTCAGTCATTATCAATCACTTTTCTTTGCTGTTTATGTTATACTCAGCAACATATCAAAATATAGAAAATGACGTCATAAGACTGGCAGCCTTAACCCTCTTACCCCCCACAAGCCGCCATATGGCAACTGTGGCAAGGAAAAACTCCCATATTCCAGGAAGAAACCTTGAGCAGAGCCCTGACTTAATAGGGGAGCCCATCTGCTTCTGGCTGGCTGCGCCTCAATAGTAGCAGATGTAGAATAATCTGAAAATGTAGTCTACAGGATAAGATGAGTTAACTAAAAGCTTTCCTGTACAGGTATGTTTTCAGATCTTTTTTAAAATATTTACTGAACTCGCCTGCTTGATGTACAGAGGCAGGGTGTTCCATAGTTTGGGGCATAATGGATAAAAGCGCTTAGCTTCTCCACTTTGTTTGTGGAGCACTTTGGATGCGATTAAAAGATTAGAATTGGATGATCTAAGTTTCCTTTGTGGTTGATAAGATATTAAAAGCTCAGAGATATATGAAGGTGCTATGCCATTCAGAGCTTTGTAAGTAATTAACATAACCTTAAAATCAATTCTATAGGAAATAGGGAGCCAGTGCAGTCCAGTGTGTTGGTGGGTGCTAGTGTGTGTGTGTGTGTGTGTGTTTGCCTGGGGTTGTATGTAACTGTGTGTATTACCGTGTATTCCAGTGTGTGTGTGTGTGTTTTTACCTGGGGTTTATATACCAGTGTGTATTAGCGTGTACTCCAGTGCATGTGTGTGTGTGTGTGTGTGTGTATGTGTGTGCGTGCGTGCGTGCATGTGTGTGAATAATTAAAGTATGGTGGAGTGGCAGCACAGGGTGTTATATGTCACTGCAGTCAGCATGTCAGTGGGTCAGCAGGAACTACTTACACACCAGAGGATTGCAGTGTGTGTGTGTGTGTGTGTGTGTGCGTGCGTGTGTGTGTGTGTATGTGTGTGCGTGCGTGCATGTGTGTGCGTGTGTGTATGTGTGTGTCAGTGGGTCAGCAGGAACTACTTACACACCAGAGGACTGCGTGTGTGTGTGTGTGTGTGTGTGACCTTGGGATTTTTGCACACACACACACACACACAAACACACACACTGAAATGTGGTTGTAGTAACATGACACACTGAAAATACATTGTATGTGTGTGTGTATGTTTATTAATGTTTATTGTCTATGGATATGTCTATAGTATGTCTATGTCTGTATTTAAAGCATGTCTATGTCTGCATGGGAAAGTAAGAAACTAAATTTCAATTCTTTGTATGACCAGTGCATGTAAAGAAATTGACAATAAAAGCCGACTTGACTTGACTTGACTTGTGTGTGTGTGTGTGTGGTGTGGTGTGTGTTTGTGTGTGTATGGTGTGTGTTTGTGTGTGTGTGGTGTGTGTTTGTGTGTGTGTGTGTGTGTGGGGTGTGTGTTTGTGTGTGTGTGTGTAGGCTGCTGGTTGTGGTAAAATGAATGAGTATGCAGAGAGTGTATATGTGTGTATGTGTGTGTGTGTGTGTGGTTCAGAAACAGTTGCTGTCTGCCTTGCTTGTTTATGGAGCAGTGAACCGCTTGTGTGTGTGTGTGTGTATATGTGTGTCCTGTCCACATCCTCTCTCTCTCTCTCTCTCATCTCCTCTCTCTCTAACCATCTCTCTTTCTCCCCCTCCCTCTCTCATCTCCTCTCTCTCCCTCCCTCTCTCTATCCATCTCTCTCTCCCTCCCTCTCTCTCTCTAACCATCTCTCTCTTTCTCCCCATCCAGGGAACACGCCATCTCTCTCAATTCGTAATGGAATTAGGTGTGTTCCTGAAGCGGTAGTTGCGATAGAGGAGGTGTTAGTTGCAATCGCTGATAAAGTAGGTGCGGGGAATATAGGCTCTGCTTCTAGGATGAATAAAGTCGTGGTAGTTTTCCTAAAAGCGCAGGATCTGGTGTGTGCCGTGATTGAGTCTGATCTGGCGTGTGCCGTGATTGAGGGTTGTGGGTTAGAGACCTTTTTGCCGGTAACACCATTGTCCGCGCCAGCGACAAAAGTTACCATTTCGAGCGTTCCACCGTTTATAGCCAATGACACCATGGCGGGGAGCTATCCCGTTTTGGGGCGTTGCTAGCACATTGACAATGATTCCTTTAGGTTGTAAGAACCTGGCCCTTAAACATGTTATGTCTTTTAGGAGACAAGTGTTTATGTTTTTGAATGAGCCTGGTAAATGTTTAGATGTGTCGTTTCGTGTACCGTATATGGGGAGTACCTACATGCTTTTTGCTACTATGGAGAGTGTTTTGAATGTGGGGATATAGGCCATAAACGTTTTGCTTGTCCACACAAGCGACCGAGCGGTGACCAACCGCATACTATTGTGCCTATGGAGGGCAACATGGTTTCAGGCCCAGCGGCAGAGGGTGAGGTTGGGCAGGAGGAAGCACCCCCGGCACCGACACCTGGTGAGCCTGATGAACCGAGTGAAGGTGCGTCCACTTCGAATGGTGCTTCTGCGTCTCATGGAGCGACTGAGCATGAGGAGGTAGGTGAAACAGAAAATGAGCCTGGTGTTGAACGTGGTTTGAAAAGGAAGGCAGGGGTAGCAGGTGGAGAGGATGGGGGTTGTGCTGAGGCGGTGACTGTGGTAGATCAAGAGCAGGATGCGGTAAGACCCGCAGTCGGACAGTGGTGTGAGGGCCAAGGTGTGCTTCTCAGCTTCGCGACACCACAGCGGGAGTTTTTTGAGAATGCAAGCAAGAAGGCACTCTATCACATCTGTGTGAAAGTTAGGAATCTTCAGGCCCTTTCTGGTGTGAGGGAGTCGAGGTGTTGGGGTTTTTGGGGCCGGGTTCTTCTCCGAAAGGCAGTTGGCGGTCTATGTACAAGTATCTCATTCAAAAAAGAATGGGTGATCTCCAGTGGAGAGTTGTACACGGTGCAATAGCTACGAACAGACACAGAGCACACTTAGAGCCAGGGGTAGGGGAAGGGTGCGTTTTCTGTGGGGAGAATGAAACTTTGCCACATTTGTTTGAAGAATGCTCTAGGCTGAGGGGGTTGTTTGATTTAGTGAAGGAGTGGTGTGGGAGTTTTTTTCGTGGGGTTTGTTTATTTTTGGTCCCAAATACTCTGTGGCTAGGAAGGCTCATGTGGTTCTTCTGAATTTTCTTTTCGGACAGGCTAAGACGGCTGTGTGGCTGTCCCGGAGGAACAGGGTGGTGGGGACAGGCTTAATAGAGCCGGTGCCTTTGTTAAAACTATCCTTGGCCACAAGGCTGAGGATTGAGTACAAGTACTATCAGCTAATTGGTGACCTTGAGACTTTTAATGAAACATGGGGGGTTGAGGGTTGTATTTTTGCACTGGATGAAGGAGGCAGAGAATGTCTAATAAGGGGAGAACCTTCACTGTTGGAACGCTTCCGGTGTGGTACTGCATCTAGGGGCGCTCGTGGGCGAGTCCAGAATGAAAGGAGGTCTATGGAGCTGTACCCCTCAAAATCCTTTTCTCGGGATATCATTTTTTTCAAGTAATTTTAATATTGTATTCGAAAGGGGAGGCAAAGACAATACACTTGGTTGAGTATTATATTTTTTAAAGTCACTTAATTGTTCTAAAAAGTCTTTAAAACGTGTCAATGACGTCATTCATTAGCATGATCATAGCATAGCATAGCATCAATGCTAGCGTGTTTCCAATAGCGCCACCTTTGGGTGCAGTACCCCAAATTTTGGGTTATGGGTAGAGGGGGATACTGATAACCATACCTGAACAATTCAAGAGTTTTGGAGTTACGGTTTAGGCTGCAGTATGACTTTTACAGAATTTTGGCAACAACGACCAATTCTGTAAGAAAACGAAGGGACATGACTCCCGGATTATTTCACTTTTGATTGATAATCCATATCCATTTTGCGAAAAATAAAATAAAATCTGAGGGTTTCAGTCGTTAAATAGGTGAAAACAATAAATGTAGCCATGTAGCTCCATTTATTATTAGGGGTCCGAGCAGCATAGCTGCAGGACCCCTATTGTTTAAAAAAAACCGTTCATTTTGGCCAAAATTCTGTAAAAGTCATACTGCAGCCTAAACCGTAACTCCAAAACTCTTGAAATGTTCAGGTATGGTTACCAGTACCCCCCTCTACCCATAACCCAAAATTTGGGGTACTATTTTTCCTTCATCATTAAGACTATCATATTTATATTTCATCCATTAGTGTTCATCTCTACAAATGTCTAATTGCCCCAGAATTTCAAAAGTTTTCAGGTGTACTCTTTTAGGAAAGCCCTTTCATTTTATTGTAAAATGTATGCTTGGAGTTTTTCTTGTTGTGTGTTTACCAATACACATTTTCACCATGTGAATGTGACTGGACAATATGTAGGATTGACAGTGGCTCAGTGAGATAATGCCTTGTACTGGTGATCCTTAGGTTGAGAGTTCAAATCCCACTTGAAGCATTAGTGTTCGAATGCTGTTGGGTTCAGGAGGTTAGCACACTATAACATTACAGCTACTTGTCAATATGGACTTGTAGTGCAAGGCAAGTATAACTGTATAATTATAGGCTGTTTATCTTATTGACTCCGACACAGCTGTAGCCTATAATTATTTGTTATTCTTATAATATTTGTCATTTCTTATACATATTTAGTCGGCTCTTCCACTTGACAGAACAACTCTGTATCGGTTAAGGATGTCACGATGAAAACAATGCTGCAGAAACACTTAAAAAATACGACTTTGAGTTTAGTAGGCTATCATTTCAGTTCCTGTTTATCTAGTGCACGATGGGTAATAATTTAAAGGAATCGTGTTGCAGTCTTGTAAATAGTGACCCTGCAAGATCCCTAGTCATTGCAAAATCATAGTCTGTGACTTAAAACTCTATTAGTTGTCTTTAGATGTGAGAGGGTCTGAGACTGTAGTCTTTCAAAAATCTTTTCCAAATCTTTGCAAATCTTTCCAAAGTCTGTCAGTGTAAAAGTCAAAGTCAAAGTCAAAGTCAGCTTTTATTGTCAATTTCTTCACATGTTCCAGACATACAAAGAGATCGAAATTACGTTTCTCACTATCCACGGTGAAGACAAGACATATTTTACCAATTTAGGTCCACAGACAAACATAACATTCAAGTAAACAAAAAAAGTAAGTAAATAAGTAAATAAGAGGGCACATATAATAATGAAAAATAAGAGCAGCAAAAATGTGGTTGAAATTGTGCATAGACAGTCAATAAAATACTAGTGCAAATTCAGGCCAATAAAAGGCTTGGGTAGTTCTGTTTGACCCAAGTAAGAAGAAAGTGGCATAGTGGTGCAAGTTATGTAAGGAGGGCTTGAGGTGAAAGTGCTGTGGAGAAATTGCAGGATTGTTTGGCTCTGCCACCAACCACACCCAGTTTACCTGCTGGGAAACCCCTGTAGCTCGAGCAGGGGCTCAGACCAGGATAAATTGTTTGCTCAGCCTCAGTTCACTCTTTTTGTTCATCTCAACCCAGCACTCCAGTGTGTCCTGCTCTGTGTGTGTCTTTGAGTTAACGTAAGTCATCACTTTAATGACCCTCACTATGAGTCCCATGTGAGAGATGATTAGGTGATGTTGGTTGACTTGGGATGTCAAGTATTGTTTAGTTGTACCTTATATAGCCATATGATTTCAGTTTATTGTTCAAATGTCAATTGGTTTGTTTGTGAGTTGGGATCTGTACTGATTTACCCCATTTCACTGATTACTCCATTTTCTGTTTGTTTCTTTTTTGATGCAGCACACATACAAGTAAAGAACAAAAGAACAGATGAATTGAAACTCAAATAAAGTTCACTTGTGTTGCACCCAAACCTGCCATCTCCGCGGTCATCACTTCATACCATTGAGCCTTCTGGACCGAGGCTCTACCTGCTCGCCACACACTCACTCTACCTCGACCCACATTGCCCCTACAGTTCCTTCCAGTTGGGTTGTGGAGGTTAGCATACTAGAATAGAATACTGTTAAGAATACTGTTGGGTTGTGGAGGTTAGCACACTATAACGTTACAGCTACTTGTCAGGACTTGTCGTGCAAGGCAAGTATAACTGCAAAATTATAGACTGTTCATCTTATTGACTCCAACACAGAACCCACCCCCACCCCCACCCCCCTTCACCTACCACCACAAATACAATTCCATTCTGTGGGAAACACTGCCTTCCATTATCAGACCCTTCATCTTATCCATGACAAATGCATAGTCCTGTAGAATAGAGTATTGTTAGAATACTATTGAGTTGTGGAGATTAGTGCACTAGAATACTACTGTTAGAATACTGTTGGGTTGTGGAGGTTAGCACAATAGAATAGGGTATTGTTAGAATACTATTAGGTAGTTGAGGTTAGCACACTATAATGTTACAGCACAGGGTAATCCTAATTTTATGCATCAAATTTATTCCAATCCAACTCAAAAGTTTTGGACAACACAAAGTGAAGGTTTTATCCAGATCAAAACCAAGAATGGATTATTGAAATCCAATTTCAGGACCCTTGTTTCCCTTTGAACAACCCATTTTCAAGATTTGATCCAACTGGAGAAATAAACCGGGTAACTGAAACCGATCCATGTTTTTGAACAATTGGGCCAAAACAATCAAAAAGCATATGTAAACTAAAAAGCTATGCTACCCATGTTCTGTTTTGTTTGACCTCAGAATCACCGCCATGCGTTTATTTATGGGTTGTTTTTATGTTACCTGGTTTCCTTTTGACTGTCAATAAAGGAACCTTAAAAGTCAGGTCTTTTCTTCTCTCCTCCCTCTTCTTCTCTCCCTTTCTTTCTTGTCTGTCTCTCTCTCTCTCTGTCTCCTCCCCAGCTGTGTTTTATCGCTCTGCTGGTGCTGCACCTATTATCCACCATGCTGGGGTGATAGAGAGATGAAGAGAGATGGAGAGAGATGGAGAGAGAGAGGGAGAGAAAGAGAGAGATGGAGAGAGAGGGAGAGAGAGAGAGAGGGGGAGAGATGGAGAGAGAGGGAGAGAGATAGAGATGGAGAGAGGGAGGGAGAGAGAGATGTAGAGAAAGAGAGAGATAGAGAGGGAGAGACAGATGGAGAGAGAGAGAGAGATGGAGAGAGATGGAGAGAGATAGGGAGGGGGAGAGAGAGATGGAGAGAGGGTGAAATTGCTGATGCTGTAGTTATTATGTC
>NC_063194.1:35102790-35105290 GCF_017589495.1 Alosa alosa | reverse complement strand
TTTTGGGGTTGGAAAAGTTTGAGAACTCATGTACAAGGCTATTGATTGAAAGGTCCATTGAAACTACAATAAATAGGTCTAAGAATTATATTTATTGTGTGTGACTGTTCAGTACTGTTCATATTGTCATTTTAAAGCAGATTTAAAAGTAACTCAAAAGTTACTGTCTCTAGTAACTAATTCCTTTTGATATGCAGTAATTGGTAAGGTAATTCAATTACTTTTGATATGCAGTAATTGGTAAGGTAATTCTATTACTTTTGAAAGAAGTAACTAGTAACTGTAACTAATTACTAATTTTCAGTAACTTGCCCAACACTGGATGTAAGCCATCATCATTCATATGGAGACATCTCAGTGACAGATTGAAACAAACTACATTTATTTGGAAAGTTAACTAAAGCCATGAAGCCATGCAAAAAGAGAAGTGAGTTAACAGTTTATCCTGAAGAGTGGGCAGGCAGTGCGGCCATTTAAAGAAGGCAGGAAAGAAGAGTGGACAGGCAGAGCGGCCATTTAAAGAAGGCAGGAAAGAAGAGTGGACAGGCAGAGCGGCCATTTAAAGAAGGCAGGAAAGAAGAGTGGACAGGCAGAGCGGCCATTTAAAGAAGGCAGGAAAGAAGAAGAGAGAATGATGAATCCAAATATCACCGGGTGAAAGTGAGAATTCATGAATTTTTTAGAGTACATTTCTAAATATTGAGATATAGTGAAATATTGCAATATTATTTTTTAGCCATATCGCCCAGCCCTAACACACACACACACACTATCTTTCATCCACACACACACACACACACTGCATCAGAATGACCATCTACAGACAGTAACCCCCCCCCCCTCCCACACACACACACACACACACACTCTCCATCCGACTCCCCCCAGGCTGCAGCCAGCATTCTCGTCATGAAATTAAAATTCCACTGGAGCTCCAAGCGGATGTGTACACGCAGCCTTACAACACTGTTTACAGCTCTTGAGTCACGGTAAAATGTAATTTTGGTACATAGCTAATTTAGATACACCTATGGTGTGGCTGCTTCGCGTTTCTTTAGGAATCCATGGAAATCTTGGTTTGTATAGAAATAGATATTAAGTGACACATACACGCAAGACGGCAGAAATACGGGACCGACGGTAATAGGGGGAGTTGGTTCTCATTTTCAGGAACACCTAGAATACCTCCGACCCTTCCTCTCTGCTAGTGATGCACAGACTTTGGTTCACTCCTTCATCATGTCCCGTCTAGATTACTGCAACTCACTTTTCCTTGGTCTCCCCACTAAAACCCTTCAAAGACTACAATATATTCAAAACTCTGCAGCTAGGCTCCTCACCCATACCAGACTTATCAGTACACATCACCCCATTCTCCATCAACTCCATTGGCTACCAGTTCCGTCCCGGATCAAATACAAAGTACTACTACTCACCTTCAAAGCCCTCCACAACCTTGCTCCCCCTACATCTCGACCTCCTGACCCCTTACACTCCTTCCCGCTCCTCAGATCCTCTGACCAAAACCTCTTGGCTATCCCCCGCTCCAGACTCTCCACCCTGGGTGGCAGGTCCTTCAGTGCCTTGGCCCCCGAACTCTGGAACTCCCTCCCCCAACCTCTTCGTGCCTGTCCTTCTCTTCCTTTCTTCAAAGCACTCCTCCCCCTACCTCCTTCTCTTCCTTTCTTCAAAGCACATCTCAAGACCTTTCTGTTTAATGATCACTTCTCCTCCACACCCAACACATAGTTCCTACAGATAACTTGTCTTTGTTGTATTGTTTTGTTTGTTTGTTATTGTGTTTCCCTGCCTTTGTCTCTGTTGTATTGTTTTGTTTGTTTGTTATTGTATTTCCCTGCCTTTGTCTCTGTTGTATTGTTTGTTTGTTTGTTATTGTGTTTCCCTGCCTTCCTACTATGTAAAGCGACCTTGGGTTTGAGAAAGGCACTATATAAAATAAACGTATTATTATTATTTATTATATTATTATAATACCTGTAGTCCTGGAACATCTCTCTATCTGGAATGTTCCTCATACAGGACTACATGTCTGATCTCATTCAGGACCACATGTCTGATCTCATACAGGACTACATGTCTGATCATACATGACTACATGTCTGATCTCATACAGGACCACATGTCTGATCTCATACAGGACTACATGTCTGATTATCTCATACAGGACTACATGTCTGATCTCATACAGGACTACATGTCTGATCTCATACAGGACTACATGTCTGATCTCATACAGGACTACATGTCTGATTATCTCATCAAGGACTACATGTCTGATTATCTCAGGATACAGGACTACATGTCTGATCATACAGGACTACATGTCTGATCTCATACAGGACTACATGTCTGATTATCTCATACAGGACTACATGTCTGATTATCTCATACAGGACTACATGTCTGATCATACAGGACTACATGTCTGATCATACAGGACTACATGTCTGATTATCTCATACAGGACTACATGTCTGAT